>NW_025745928.1:62500-107190 GCF_021184085.1 Oncorhynchus gorbuscha | reverse complement strand
ACACACGCACTGAGATGCACATATACACACACACACCTAGACACACACTGAGACACACGCACACCAAGGCACACACTGAGACACACACACATACACACAGACAGAGAGCGTCTCACAGGGAGGCCAGGACCAGAGCACGGCTCCTTTCATTCCTTCTCCTTTGTTTTTCCGGCCCTCCACAGCAGCAGCCTGAGTGTAAATTGAAATGAGAATAAATTAACATTATTTAATTGAGTTCGCAGAAGGCTGTGATATTTCTTAATTAGCTTACAGAAAGGGTGAGAGAAGGCGAGAGCCTGCCGTTCTGACATTGTGGAGTTTTCCTTGATTGAGGAGAAGATGAAGAGGAGAGGAATAGTTTTTTGTATAGGATGTCAGTATGGGGAGAGAGAATACTGCCCTCCTCTTTCCTCACCTGGCCCTCCATTTCTCTTTTCTTCACCTCCTTTTCTCCTCTCACTATTGTCCTGTCCCCTCTCTCATTTGCTACACACCTTCTTTCTGTTCTCCTCTCTCCTCCTCCCCCTTTTCTCTCCTCCTCCCCCTCTTCTCTCCTCCTCATCCCCCTCTTCTCTCCTCCTCCCCCCTCTCACCTCCTCTCTCCCTCCCCTCCTCTCTCCTCCTTCCCCTCTTTTCTCCTTATCTCCCTCTTTTCTCCTTCTCTTTCCTCCTCCCCCTCTTTTCTCCTTCTCTCTTCTCCTCTCTCCTCCTCCCCCTCCTCTTACCTCCTCCCCCTGCTCTCTCCTCCTCCCCCTCCTCTTACCTCCTCCCCCTGCTCTCTCCTCCTCCCCCTCCTCTCACCTCCTCCCCCTGCTCTCTCCTCCTCCCCTTCTCTCTCATCCTCCCCCTCTTTTCTCCTTCTCTCTCCTCCTCCCCCTCTTTTCTCCTCCCCCTCTCTCCTCCTCCCCCTCCTCTCACCTCCTCCCCTTCTCTCTCCTCCTCCCCTTCTCTCTCCACCCTGCCCCTCTTTTCTCCTTTCCCTCTCTCCTCCTCCCCTTCTTTTCTCCTTCTCTCTCCTCCTCCCCATCCTCTCTCCTCCTCCCTCCTCTCATTCACAGGCAGTTACTTATCTACAGTGCTATTAATATAAAAACAGTTTTCATTGAAATATTTAGCGTTTTGTCTGAAAATGAAAAAAGACAAGGAAATTCTAATGAGCATCAAACATTTAATTTGACCTTTTGCGCTAACAAGGTTTTTCAGCGTACAGCTTTGACCCCTGTTAGACGACTGTAGCTGTATTGATCTACCGTACCTCAAACAAGACGTCCCATTGGATGGATTGATTAGGATTCAAACCTCTCAAACAGCCTCGTAGAGCTCCCTCATATAGAGGCATATCATATAGGTATGAGACCAAGCCCTTGGCCCCTCTGGCCCCTCAATAAGCTGTGTAACAGTAGTATAATCCTGAGGGGTAAGGTAAGCCAGTCCTCCTCCTCTCTGTGAGCTGGGGGATACTAGAGCTGGTGAGAGCTTTAGGAGAGGAGAAGCACTAAAAGCCAGTCACTAGACTTCCTGTTCAGGACAGGTTAGTGCTGCAGGGCTCGACTGTCACAGAGAGGGGGGGGGGGAGAAAGGGGACAGAAAAGGGGGAACAGGGGGGGTGCTGAGAAAGAGGGGGGACTGGGAAAGAGGGGGAGTGGGGACTAGGATTGAAAAGAGTAAAAGAGGGGTGTCTTTTAATATAGATAAAGCCCATTGAATTGATAGAGAGATATAGATAAAGCCCATTTAATTGATAGAGAGGAGAGAGAGAGGGGTATATATACAGTGGGGCAAAAAAGTATTTAATCAGCCACCAATTGTGCAAGTTCTCCCACGTAAAAAGATGAGGGAGGCCTGTCATTTTCATCATAGGTACACTTCTACTATGACAGACAAAATTAGAAAAAAATCCAGAAAATCACATGAATTTTATGAATTTATTTGCAAATGATGGTGGAAAATAAGTATTTGGTCAATAACAAAAGTTTATCTCAATACTTTGTTATATACCCTTTGTTGGCAATGACCGAGGTCAAACGTTTTCTGTAAGTCTTCACAAGGTTTTCACACGCTGTTGCTGGTATTTTGGCCCATTCCTCCATGCATATCTCCTCTAGAGCAGTGATGTTTTGGAGCTGTTGCTGGGCAACACAGACTTTCAACTCCCTCCAAAGATTTTCTACGGGATTGAGATCTGGAGACTGGCTAGGCCACTCCAGGACCTTGAAATGCTTCTTACGAAGCCTCTCCTTCGTTGCCCGGGCGGTGTGTTTGGGATCATTGTCATGCTGAAAGACCCAGCCACGTTTCATCTTCAATGCCCTTGCTGATGGAAGGAGGTTTTCACTCAAAATCTGACGATACATGGCCCCATTCATTCTTTCCTTTTCACGGATCAGTCGTCCTGGTCCCTTTGCAGAAAAACAGCCCCAAAGCATGATGTTTCCAACCCATGCTTCACAGTAGGTATGGTGTTCTTTGGATGCAACTCAGCATTCTCTGTCCTCCAAACACGACGAGTTGAGTTTTTACCAAAAAGTTATATTTTGGTTTCATGTGACCATATGACATTCTCCCAATCTTCTTCTGGATCATTCAAATGCCCTCTAGCAAACTTCAGACGGGCCTGGACATGTACTGGCTTAAGAAGGGGGACACGTCTGGCACTGCAGGATTTGAGTCCCTGGCGGCGTAGTGTGTTACTGATGGTAGGCTTTGTTACTTTGGTCCCAGCTCTCCGCAGGTCATTCACTAGGTCCCCCGTGTGGTTCTGGGATTTTTGCTCACCGTTCTTGTGATCATTTTGACCCCACGGGGTGAGATCTTGCGTGGAGCCCCAGATCGAGGGAGATTATCAGTGGTCTTGTATGTCTTCCATTTCCTAATAATTGCTCCCACAGTTGATTTCTTCAAACCAAGCTGCTTACCTATCGTAGATTCAGTCTTCCCAGCCTGGTGCAGGTCTACAATTTTATTTCTGGTGTCCTTTGACAGCTCTTTGGTCTTGGCCATAGTGGAGTTTGGAGTGTGACTGTTTGAGGTTGTGGACAGGTGTGTTTTATACTGATAACAAGTTCAAACAGGTGCCATTAATACAGGTAACGAGTGGAGGACAGAGGAGCCTCTTAAAGAAGAAGTTACAGGTCTGTGAGAGCCAGACATTTTGCTTGTTTGTAGGTGACCAAATATTTATTTTCCACCATAATTTGCAAATAAATTCATAAAAAATCCTACAATGTGATTTTCAGGATTTTTTTTCTTCTGATTTTGTCTGTCATAGTTGAAGTGTACCTATGAAAATTACAGGCCTCTCTCATCCCTTTAAGTCGGAGAACTTGCACAATTGGTGGCTAACTATATATATATATATATATATATATATATATATATATATATATATATATATATATATATAAGCCCATTGAATTATATATAAAGCCCATTGAATTGATTGAGGGAGAGAGAGGGAGAGATATCACTTAAGCCCATTGAATTGATAGAGGGAGGGAGGTCTAGACCCGGGTCATCATCCCCTGACTACTTTATCCTCCAACCCTCCAACATACATACATAGTGATACAGTTGGAGAAGAGTATTTCTAGTTGATGTTTTACTGTGAATACTTTTCTCAAAGAAGAGCTGATCCTTTCAGAAAGTCTTTAAAGTTGTCTGACTTCTTACCCTGGAAATGTGGTTGAACGTTGTGCCCTACAAGCGCCTGGTCTGTGATGTCTGGGTCTGTCAGATGGACCGTGGCTGTACCTTGTCTAGGTCTCTACATCTGGGTTTGTATTGATCAGATAGGACCGTGGACAGGAAAGATACATGTTCCAGTCAGAAGGCAGTGGACCAGATTATAACCCAACTGGACCTTCCTGACTTCACTGACTAGAAGAGGCCCAAAGCACCAAACCCACGCCCATCTGGCAGGCAGACTCTATCAACCAAACCCACGCCCATCTGGCAGGCAGACTCTATCAACCAAACCCACGCCCATCTGGCAGGCAGACTCTATCAACCAAACCCACGCCCATCTGGCAGGCAGACTCTATCAACCAAACCCCGCCCATCTGGCAGGCAGACTCTATCAACCAAACCCCGCCCATCTGGCAGGCAGACTCTATCAACCAAACCCCGCCCATCTGGCAGGCAGACTCTATCAACCAAACCCCGCCCATCTGGCAGGCAGACTCTATCAACCAAACCCCGCCCATCTGGCAGGCAGACTCTATCAACCAAACCCCGCCCATCTGGCAGGCAGACTCTATCAACCAAACCCCGCCCATCTGGCAGGCAGACTCTATCAACCAAACCCCGCCCATCTGGCAACTGCAGGCAGACTCTATCAACCAAACCCCGACCATCTGGCAACTGCAGGCAGACTCTATCAACCAAACCCCGCCCATCTGGCAACTGTAGGCAGACTCTACCAACCAAACCCCGCCCATCTGGCAACTGCAGGCAGACTCTATCAACCAAACCCCGCCCATCTGGCAACTGCAGGCAGACTCTATCAACCAAACCCCGCCCATCTGGCAGGCAGACTCTATCAACCAAACCCCGCCCATCTGGCAGGCAGACTCTATCAACCAAACCCCGCCCATCTGGCAACTGCAGGCAGACTCTACCAACCAAACCCCGCCCATCTGGCAGGCAGACTCTATCAACCAAGTGTTTGAAAGATAACAAAATATATACAGTTAAAGTTGGACATTGACATACACTTAGTTTGGAGTCATTAAAACTTGTTTTTCAACCACTCCACACATCTTCTTAACAAACTATAGTTTTGGCAAGTCGGTTAGGACATCTACTTTGTGCATGACACAAGTAATTTTTCCAACAATTATTTACAGACAGATTGTTTCACTTATAATTCACTGTATCATAATGCCAGTTGGTCAGAAGTGTACATACACTAAGTTGACTGTGCCTTTAAACAGCTTGGAAAATTCCAGAAAGTGATGTCATGGCTTTAGAAGCTTCTGATAGGCTAATTGACATCATTTGAGTCAATTGGAGGTGTACCTGTGGATGTATTTCAAGGCCGACCTTCAAACTCACTGCCTCTTTACTTGACATCATATGAAAATCAAAAAGAATCAGCTAATACCTCAGAAAAAATATTGTAGACCTCCACAAGTCTGGTTCATCCTTGGGAGCAATTTCCAAACGCCTGAAGGTACCACATTCATCTGTACAAATAATAGTACGCAAATATAAACACCATGGGACCATGGTAAACTTCTGACTTCAACTGTATATACTTGATCAGCTAAGTTGCTGTTCTGGTTAACGTTTATAGGCCTGTATGTGTTGGCTCCGCCTCATAAGTCAACAAGTTTGCCTTAATGAAATTGTCTATAGGTCTTGTCTAGAGGTCGGGTCCTGTCAGGTCTGTCAGATACAGAGGGTCCTGTCAGGTCTGTCAGATACAGAGGGTCCTGTCTGGTCCTGTCGGGTCTGTCAGATACAGAGGGTCCTGTCAGGTCCTGTCAGGTCTGTCAGATACAGAGGGTCCTGTCGGGTCTGTCAGATACAGAGGGTCCTGTCGGGTCTGTCAGATACAGAGGGTCCTGTCGGGTCCTGTCGGGTCTGTCAGATACAGAGGGTCCTGTCGGGTCCTGTCGGGTCTGTCAGATACAGAGGGTCCTGTCGGGTCCTGTCGGGTCTGTCAGATACAGAGGGTCCTGTCGGGTCTGTCAGATACAGAGGGTCCTGTCGGGTCTGTCAGATACAGAGGGTCCTGTCTGGTCTGTCAGATACAGAGGGTCCTGTCGGGTCTGTCAGATACAGAGGGTCCTGTCGGGTCTGTCATATACAGAGGGTCCTGTCTGGTCCTGTCGGGTCAGTCAGATACAGAGGGTCCTGTCAGGTCTGTCAGATACAGAGGGTCCTGTCTGGTCCTGTCGGGCCCTGTCGGGTCTGTCAGATACAGAGGGTCCTGTCGGGTCTGTCAGATACAGAGGGTCCTGTCGGGTCTGTCAGATACAGAGGGTCCTATCTGGTCCTGTCGGGTCTGTCAGATACAGAGGGTCCTGTCAGGTCTGTCAGATACAGAGGGTCCTGTCGGGTCCTGTCGGGTCCTGTCGGGGGTCTGTCAGATACAGAGGGTTTCCTGAGTGGGTCTCAGTGTCCTGTCGGGTCCTGTCGGGTCTGTCAGATACAGAGGGTCCTGTCGGGTCTGTCAGATACAGAGGGTCCTGTCGGTTCCTGTCGGGTCCTGTCGGATCTGTCAGATACAGAGGGTCCTGTCGGGTCCTGTCGGGTCTGTCAGATACAGAGGGTCCTGTCTGGTCCTGTCGGGCCCTGTCAGATACAGAGGGGTCCTCAAATACGGGTCCTGTCAGATACAGAGGGTCCTGTCGGGTCTGTCAGATACAGAGGGTCCTGTCGGGTCTGTCAGATACAGAGGGTCCTTCGGGTCTGTCAGATACAGAGGGTCCTCGGGTCTTTACAGATCCTGTCGGGTCTGTCAGATACAGAGGGTCTATTATCCTGGTCTGTCGGGTCCTCAGGTCTGTCAGATACAGAGGGGTCGGGTCTGTCAGAGGGGTCTATCAGATACAGAGGGTTTCCTGAGTGGGTCTCAGTGTCCTGTCGGGTCCTGTCGGGTCTGTCAGATACAGAGGGTCCTGTCGGGTCTGTCAGATACAGAGGGTCCTGTCGGGTCTGTCATATACAGAGGGTCCTGTCGGGTCTGTCAGATACAGAGGGTCCTGTCGGGTCCTGTCGGGTCTATCAGATACAGAGGGTCCTGTCTGGTCTGTCAGATACAGAGGGTCCTGTCGGGTCTGTCAGATACAGAGGGTCCTGTCGGGTCTATCAGATACAGAGGGTCCTGTCTGGTCTATCAGATACAGAGGGTCCTGTCTGGTCTGTCAGATACAGAGGGTCCTGTCGGGTCTCTCAGATACAGAGGGTCCTGTCGGGTCTGTCAGATACAGAGGGTCCTGTCGGGTCTGTCAGATACAGAGGGTTTCCTAGTGGGTCTCAGTGTCCTGTCGGGTCCTGTCGGGTCTGTCAGATACAGAGGGTCCTGTTGGGTCCTGTCGGGTCTATCAGATACAGAGGGTTTCCTAGTGGGTCTCAGTGTCCTGTCGGGTCCTGTCGGGTCTGTCAGATACAGAGGGTCCTGTTGGGTCCTGTCGGGTCTATCAGATACAGAGGGTTTCCTAGTGGGTCTCAGTGTTTTGATCATGACTGTAATGCTGCTATCATTATCCTGCTCCTCCGATGTTCCTGCACTGTGTTCAGCTCGTGACTTCAGCACTTCAAGAGCTCCTTCAGTACCCACACAGACTGGTATAAAAGGCTCCACAAAGAGCCTCCCAAGGCTGCTTCCCAAATAGCACCCTATTCCCTATTTAGTGCACTACTTTTGACCAGAGCCCTATGGCCATTTGGGACGTAGTCCCCCTAATCTTCCTGTGGTAAATCCTTTAGTTTCATCAGCCAGGGATTACCTCTAGCTGCTTTTAGGAAAGAGCTGGAGAAGGAAACAGAGAAAGAGAAGGATGGAGGTAGAGTGAGAGAAAGGGAGGGAAGGAGAGGGAGAGGTGAAGAGAGAGAGACAGAAAGACAGAATGAATATGGTTATGTAGAGACAAAATAAAAACTAATTGGAACAGTGTAATCTCCAGTAAAGAGGACTTGTTTGATTTGAAGGAGGGAAGTTGAATGATAATCCTCCATGTTTAATGTCTGACTGAATCCTCTCAATAGTTTCTCTCTTATGGAGGCTCTCTTCTGAGGCTAGTAGAGAGACGTGTTTACCAACACTACTCCAGTAGCCTCATCTGTTCCTCTCCTCCAGTATTCCATCTGTTCCTCTCCTCTGTTCCCCTCCTCCAGTACTCCATCTGTTCCTCTCCTCCAGTACTCCATCTGTTCCTCTCCTCCAGTACTCCATCTGTTCCTCTCCTCCAGTACTCCATCTGTTCCTCTCCTCCAGTATTCCATCTGTTCCTCTCCTCCAGTACTCCATCTGTTCCTCTCCTCCAGTACTCCATCTGTTCCTCTCCTCCAGTACTCCATCTGTTCCTCTCCTCCAGTATTCCATCTGTTCCTCTCCTCCAGTACTCCATCTGTTCCTCTCCTCCAGTACTCCATCTGTTCCTCTCCTCCAGTACTCCATCTGTTCCTCTCCTCCAGTACTCCATCTGTTCCTCTCCTCCAGTACTCCATCTGTTCCTCTCCTCCAGTAGCTCCATCTGTTCCTCTCCTCCAGTACTCCATCTGTTCCTCTCCTCCAGTACTCCATCTGTTCCTCTCCTCCAGTACTCCATCTGTTCCTCTCCTCCAGTATTCCATCTGTTCCTCTCCTCCAGTACTCCATCTGTTCCTCTCCTCCAGTACTCCATCTGTTCCTCTCCTCCAGTACTCCATCTGTTCCTCTCCTCCAGTACTCCATCTGTTCCTCTCCTCCAGTACTCCATCTGTTCCTCTCCTCCAGTACTCCATCTGTTCCTCTCCTCCAGTACTCCATCTGTTCCTCTCCTCCAGTACTCCATCTGTTCCTCTCCTCCAGTACTCCATCTGTTCCTCTCCTCCAGTACTCCTCTGTTCCTCTCCTCCAGTACTCCATCTGTTCCTCTCCTCCAGTAGCCTCCATCTGTTCCTCTCCTCCAGTACTCCATCTGTTCCATCTGTTCATCTGTTCTCTCCTCCAGTACTCCATCTGTTCCTCTCCTCCAGTAGCCTCATCTGTTCCTCTCCTCTGTCCCATCTGTTCCTCAGTACTCCAGTTCCTCTCCTCTGTTCCTCTCCTCCCAGTACTCCATCTGTTCCTCTCCTCCAGTAGCCTCCATCTGTTCCTCTCCTCCAGTACTCCATCTGTTCCTCTCCTCCCGTAGCTCTCATCTGTTCCTCTCCTCCAGTACTCCATCTGTTCCTCTCCTCCAGTCCAGCCTCATCTGTGCCTCTCCTCCAGTACTCCATCTGTTCCTCTCCTCCCGTAGCCTCCATCTGTTCCTCTCCTCCAGTACTCCATCTGTTCCTCTCCTCCAGTACTCCATCTGTTCCTCTCCTCCAGTACTCCATCTGTTCCTCTCCTCCAGTACTCCATCTGTCCCTCTCCTCCAGTACTCCATCTGTTCCTCTCCTCCAGTACTCCATCTGTTCCTCTCCTCCAGTACTCCATCTGTTCCTCTCCTCCAGTACTCCATCTGTTCCTCTCCTCCAGTACTCCATCTGTTCCTCTCCTCCAGTACTCCTCTGTTCCTCTCCTCCAGTACTCCATCTGTTCCTCTCCTCCAGCACTCCATCTGTTCCTCTCCTCCAGCACTCCATCTGTCCCTCTCCTCTGTCCCTCTCCTCCCGTACTCCATCTGTTCCTCTCCTCCAGTACTCCATCTGTTCCTCTCCTCCAGTACTCCATCTGTTCCTCTCCTCCAGTACTCCATCTGTTCCTCTCCTCCAGTACTCCATCTGTTCCTCTCCTCCAGTACTCCATCTGTTCCTCTCCTCCAGCACTCCATCTGTCCCTCTCCTCTGTCCCTCTCCTCTGTCCCTCTCCTCTGTCCCTCTCCTCTGTCCCTCTCCTCTGTCCCTCTCCTCTGTCCCTCTCCTCTGTCCCTCGCCTCTGTTCACAGTCTGGGACAGTTGTGGGATGTGATAGATCCTAAATTAATACAACCACTAGCATCCCCCCCAAAATGTTTTTACACAAGTTGACTGATGCAACAGATCAGAACATTTAGATTAAAATGTGATAAACTATTAGGCCGTTTCTTCACATTATAAGAGCAGCAATGCACACATGGCAGGAGGCTAAAAGCACCAAGGTTCCATTAGCGGGAAAACACTAGTATCAAAAGTGACCGCACATGTGATTATGCATGTAACGCTTTTATTATGAAGGTGCATTTAATGTAACGCTTTTATTATGAAGGTGCATTTAATGCTTTTATTATAAGGTGCGCTTTTATTATGAAGGTGCATTTAATGTAACGCTTTTATTATGAAGGTGCATTTAATGTAACGCTTTTATTATGAAGGTGCATTTAATGTAACGCTTTTATTATGAAGGTGCATTTAATGTAACGCTTTTATTATGAAGGTGCATTTAATGTAAAGCTTTTATTATGAAGGTGCATTTAATGTAACGCTTTTATTATGAAGGTGCATTTAATGGTGGAAATTATCTTCCCTTCTTATACATGTGATTATGCATGTAATGCTTTTATTATGAAGGTGCATTTAATGTAATGCTTTTATTGTGAAGGTGCATTTAATGGTGCCAGTTATCTTCCCTGCTTATACATGTGATTATGCATGTAATGCTTTTATTATGAAGGTGCATTTAATGGTGGCAATTATCTTCCCTGCTTATACATGCCAGTTAGGCTCTACACCCCTTGTAAAGCGGATTAATGTGATTCATTTTAAGAAGTTATTTGGCCACTTTAGTTGTGATACAAACCTTTTTAAAACATATAGATCTATGGGCTAGGCCACTTTAGTTGTGATACAAACCTTTTTAAAACATATAGATCTATGGGGGCTTTAGTTCTGATACAAACCTTATTAAAACTACTATGGGCTAGGCTACATGAGGTGTGATACAAACCTTATTAAAACATATAGATCTATGAGGTGTGCGACTATGATAATATATCATTCACAAGCTAATATTGTCACCCAATCAGACTATTCTTGATTTAATCTTGTCTTTACATATACTAAATAATATATGTGTGAAATTTGTTTTCATTTAGAATGGGCCATTATCATACAACTGTATCGAAACAGGGGGCAGTGGGAAAAATATATCTTCTGTACACTTCAATAGTGAATGGAGGACGCTTTTCCCCGTGGTTCATTTTCTTGCCTGCCAGGTAGGCTATACTCCTGTTGCAAAGAGAAGCAATGTGCTTAACATTAGGAAAGTTGAGAATTAAATATAGTAGATCTAACCTATAGAAAGCTGATCCTCCTCTTTTTACTAGAGGCCATCGCTCTGTTTTCTCACCCAATTACATAACCTACAGAAAGCTGATCCTCCTCTTTTTACTAGAGGCCATAGCTCTGTTTTCTCACCCAATTACATAACCTACAGAAAGCTGATCCTCCTCTTTTTACTAGAGGCCATAGCTCTGTTTTCTCACCCAATTACCTAACCTACAGAAAGCTGATCCTCCTACAGAAAGCTGATCCTCCTCTTTTTACTAGAGGCCATCGCTCTGTTTTCTCACCCAATTACATAACCTACAGAAAGCTGATCCTCCTCTTTTTACTAGAGGCCATAGCTCTGTTTTCTCACCCAATTACATAACCTACAGAAAGCTGATCCTCCTCTTTTTACTAGAGGCCATCGCTCTGTTTTCTCACCCAATTACATAACCTACAGAAAGCTGATCCTCCTCTTTTTACTAGAGGCCATCGCTCTGTTTTCTCACCCAATTATATAGCCTATAGAAATGTTGCACAACATGTGCTCATGGGCTCTCATCAAGTGTTTGATTCGATTTTTGAATACATTTACATTGATGTCAGTGTGATTAGAGGGACAATAGAGTGCTGAGTACCAGGCAGTTAGCACGTTTGGTAGGTTACTAATGGTTACTAATGACCATCAGAGCTTAGAGAAGCCAGACTGCAGTGGAACATGTGGAATTTGACTGCCTTCATGACCCGTGACCGCCGGTGTGGCGATTAATATGGTCACCACAACAGCCCTAACCCCACCCCACCATACACCCCAGCCCTGTACCCCTGGCTAGGATTGAATGACATAGGGGACGGATGGAGACGAGGGGGTGGGCCAAAACCCTGGGGTGGATAGATGGGATGTGGGGTAGGGTTAAACCCTGGGCTGGATAGATGGGAGGTGGGGTAGGGTTAAACCCTGGGGTGGATGGATGGGAGGTGGGGTAGTGTTAAACCCTGGGGTGGATAGATGGGAGGTGGGGTAGGGTTAAACCCTGGGGTGGATAGATGGGAGGTGGGGTAGTGTTAAACCTTGGGGTGGATAGATGGGAGGTGGGGTAGGGTTAAACCCTGGGCTGGATAGATGGGAGGTGGGGTAGTGTTAAACCCTGGGGTGGATAGATGGGAGGTGGGGTAGTGTTAAACCCTGGGGTGGATAGATGGGAGGTGGGGTAGGGTTATACCCTGGGGTGGATAGATGGGAGGTGGGGTAGTGTTAAACCCTGGGGTGGATAGATGGGAGGTGGGGTAGTGTTAAACCCTGGGCTGGATAGATGGGAGGTGGGGTAGTGTTAAACCTTGGGGTGGATAGATGGGAGGTGGGGTAGGGTTAAACCCTGGGCTGGATAGATGGGAGGTGGGGTAGTGTTAAACCCTGGGGTGGATAGATGGGAGGTGGGGTAGGGTTAAACCCTGGGGTGGATAGATGGGAGGTGGGGTAGGGTTAAACCCTGGGGTGGATAGATGGGAGGTGGGGTAGGGCTAGGGAGGCAGGTTAACACTATCCCACCACTTGATCAATACTAGCCTTAATCAACCCCTATTAGCCAAGGACCCCCACCCCCTCATACCCACACACACACGGTCGTACAAAATCTCCCTCCTTCAACCTTAAGTAGCCGCCGTCCCATTTTAATTTAATTAAACCAATCGCTGTCCTCTCCACCATTTAAACAAGACCTTGGAAGTGCCTTACAAATTGGCTGAGTGATTTGTCTGTCAAATAGTTGTGTGTGTGTGTGGGGTGGTAGAGGAGTGATGATAAGGCTTTAATTGGTTCGTTATAAAGCCCTCCAGCCCTGCAATCTCCTCCACTCCTCTCTCCCATCCCCTCCACTCCTCTCTCCTGTCCCCCTCCCTCCTCTCTCCCATCCCCCTCCACTCCTCTCTCCCGTCCCCCTCCACTCCTCTCTCCATCCCCCTCAACTCCTCTCTTCCGTCCCCCTCCACTCCCTCTCTCCCGTCCCCCTCCACTCCTCTCTCCCGTCCCCCTCCACTCCTCTCTCCCGTGCCCCTCCCCTCCTCTCTCCCGTACCCCTCCACTCCTCTCTCCATCCCCCTCCACTCCTCTCTCCCGTCCCCCTCCACTCCTCTCTCCCGTCCCCCTCCCTCCTCTCTTCCATCCCCCTCCACTCCTCTCTCCATCCCCCTCCACTCCTCTCTCCATCCCCCTCCACTCCTCTCTCCCGTCCCCCTCCACTCCTCTCTCCCGTCCCCCTCCACTCCTCTCTCCCGTCCCCCTCCACTCCTCCCTCTATTCCATTCCATCCCCCTCCACTCCTCTCTCCCGTCCCCCTCCACTCCTCTTTCCCGGCCCGCTCCACTCCTCTCTCCCGTCCCCCTCCCTCCTCTCTCCCGTCCCCCTCCACTCCTCTCTCCCGTCCCCCTCCACTCCTCCCTCCATTCCATCCCCCCCGCCTTCGTCCCACTCCTCCACTACTCAGGTGTGTCTGCCCTCTAACGGAACTATTTACTCTCCATTATAATTGTAATAATATTTCTGTATGGTAAAGGTGGTATTGGGTCTGTATGGTTGGTAAAGGTGGTATTGGGTCTGTATGGTTGGTAAAGGTGGTATTGGGTCTGTATGGTAAAGGTGGTATTGGGTCTGTATGGTAAAGGTGGTATTGGGTCTGTATGGTAAAGGTGGTATTGGGTCTGTATGGTATAGGTGGTATTGGATCTGTATGGTAAAGGTGGTATTGGGTCTGTATGGTAAAGGTGGTATTGGGTCTGTATGGTAAAGGTGGTATTGGATCTGTATGGTAAAGGTGGTATTGGGTCTGTATGGTAAAGGTGGTATTGGGTCTGTATGGTAAAGGTGGTATTGGGTCTGTATGGTAAAGGTGGTATTGGGTCTGTATGGTAAAGGTGGTATTGGGTCTGTATGGTATAGGTGGTATTGGATCTGTATGGTAAAGGTGGTATTGGGTCTGTATGGTAAAGGTGGTATTGGGTCTGTATGGTAAAGGTGGTATTGGATCTGTATGGTAAAGGTGGTATTGGGTCTGTATGGTAAAGGTGGTATTGGGTCTGTATGGTAAAGGTGGTATTGGGTCTGTATGGTAAAGGTGGTATTGGGTCTGTATGGTAAAGGTGGTATTGGGTCTGTATGGTAAAGGTGGTATTGGGTCTGTATGGTAAAGGTGGTATTGGGTCTGTATGGTAAAGGTGGTATTGGGTCTGTATGGTAAAGGTGGTATTGGGTCTGTATGGTAAAGGTGGTATTGGGTCTGTATGGTAAAGGTGGTATTGGGTCTGTATGGTAAAGGTGGTATTGGGTCTGTATGGTATAGGTGGTATTGGGTCTGTATGGTAAAGGTGGTATTGGGTCTGTATGGTAAAGGTGGTATTGGGTCTGTATGGTAAAGGTGGTATTGGGTCTGTATGGTAAAGGTGGTATTGGATCTGTATGGTAAAGGTGGTATTGGGTCTGTATGGTAAAGGTGGTATTGGATCTGTATGGTAAAGGTGGTATTGGGTCTGATAAAGGTGGTATTGGGTCTGTATGGTAAAGGTGGTATTGGGTCTGTATGGTATAGGTGGTATTGGATCTGTATGGTAAAGGTGGTATTGGGTCTGTATGGTAAAGGTGGTATTGGGTCTGTATGGTAAAGGTGGTTTTGGGTCTGTATGGTAAAGGTGGTATTGGATCTGTATGGTAAAGGTGGTATTGGGTCTGTATGGTAAAGGTGGTATTGGGTCTGTATGGTAAAGGTGGTATTGGGTCTGTATGGTAAAGGTGGTATTGGATCTGTATGGTAAAGGTGGTATTGGATCTGTATGGTAAAGGTGGTATTGGGTCTGTATGGTAAAGGTGGTATTGGGTCTGTATGGTAAAGGTGGTATTGGGTCTGTATGGTAAAGGTGGTTTTGGGTCTGTATGGTAAAGGTGGTATTGGGTCTGTATGGTAAAGGTGGTATTGGGTCTGTATGGTAAAGGTGGTATTGGGTCTGTATGGTAAAGGTGGTTTTGGGTCTGTATGGTAAAGGTGGTATTGGATCTGTATGGTAAAGGTGGTATTGGGTCTGTATGGTAAAGGTGGTTTTGGGTCTGTATGGTAAAGGTGGTATTGGATCTGTATGGTAAAGGTGGTATTGGGTCTGTATGGTAAAGGTGGTATTGGGTCTGTATGGTAAAGGTGGTATTGGGTCTGTATGGTAAAGGTGGTATTGGGTCTGTATGGTAAAGGTGGTATTGGATCTGTATGGTAAAGGTGGTATTGGATCTGTATGGTAAAGGTGGTATTGGGTCTGTATGGTAAAGGTGGTATTGGGTCTGTATGGTAAAGGTGGTATTGGGTCTGTATGGTAAAGGTGGTATTGGGTCTGTATGGTAAAGGTGGTATTGGGTCTGTATGGTAAAGGTGGTATTGGGTCTGTATGGTAAAGGTGGTATTGGGTCTGTATGGTAAAGGTGGTATTGGGTCTGTATGGTAAAGGTGGTATTGGGTCTGTATGGTATAGGTGGTATTGGGTCTGTATGGTAAAGGTGGTATTGGGTCTGTATGGTAAAGGTGTTATTGGGTCTGTATGGTAAAGGTGGTATTGGGTCTGTATGGTAAAGGTGGTATTGGGTCTGTATGGTAAAGGTGGTATTGGGTCTGTATGGTAAAGGTGGTATTGGGTCTGTATGGTAAAGGTGGTATTGGGTCTGATAAAGGTGGTATTGGGTCTGTATGGTAAAGGTGGTATTGGGTCTGTATGGTAAAGGTGGTATTGGGTCTGTATGGTAAAGGTGGTATTGGGTCTGATAAAGGTTTGTATTGGGTCCTGGGGCCATAGTCATAAAGCATCTGAGGAGCAGTGCTGGTCTAGGATCAGTTCTGTCTTTTAAATCATGATGATGAATAAGAGGGGGAACCTGATCCTAGATCAGCACTTAGTGAAAACGGGTCCTGGGCTGACAGATTCTCCATTCACAGAAAACTAGTCTTTTGTCCATCGTTTTCCTCTTTGTGGAATCATCTAGTTTCATCATCAGTCCTCTAACAGTCTGGGTGGAATCATCTAGTTTCATCATCAGTCCTCTAACAGTCTGGGTGGAATCATCTAGTTTCATCATCAGTCCTCTAACAGTCTGGGTGGAATCATCTAGTTTCATCATCAGTCCTCTAACAGTCTGGGTGGAATCATCTAGTTTCATCATCAGTCCTCTAACAGTCTGGGTGGAATCATCTAGTTTCATCATCAGTCCATTCCTCCTGGGTCAATAGCTTCTAAAAAGTAGCATCATGTCCTCCTTTCCACTCTGTCCCTATTTCCTGGTAGAGTGGAGTGTGATGTGGCCTGTCTGTCATTAACCTGAGTGGTTGTTCCTCTCATCTCCTTTATGTGTCAGCTGTTCCATCAGGTGAAAACAACACATTTCAAAGACTGGATCCTGACCTATTGATCTGCCCTCCCCCTGTCCCGTCCCTCCCCTCCCTCCCCTCCCCCTGTCCCGTCCCTCCCCTCCCCCTGTCCCGTCCCTCTCCTCCCTCCCCTCCCCCTGTCCCGTCCCTCTCCTCCCTCCCCGCACCCTGTCCCGTCCCTCTCCTCCCTCCCTCCCCGTCCTCCCCTCCCTGTCCCTCCCCTCCCCTCCCGTCCTGTCCCTCTCCTCCCTCCCCTCTCCTCCCCGTCCTGTCCCTCTCCTCCCTCCCCTCTCCTCCCGTCCTGTCCCTCCCCTCCCTCCCCTCCCGTCCTGTCCCTCTCCTCCCTCCCCCTCCTCCCGTCCTGTCCCTCCCCTCCCTCCTCCCCGTCCTGTCCCTCCCCGTCCTGTCCCTCTCCTCCCTCCCTCTCCTCCCCGTCCTGTCCCTCCCCTCCCTCTCCTCCCCGTCCTGTCCCTCTCCTCCCTCCCCTCTCCTCCCCGTCCTGTCCCTCTCCTCCCTCCCCTCTCCTCCCCGTCCTGTCCCTCCCCTCCCTCTCCTCCCCGTCCTGTCCCTCTCCTCCCTCCCCTCTCCTCCCCGTCCTGTCCCTCTCCTCCCTCCCCTCTCCTCCCCGTCCTGTCCCTCCCCTCCCCCCCCTCCCTGTCCCTGTCCCTCCCTCCCCCCCTCCTCCCCGTCCTGTCCCTCCCCTCCCTCTCCTCCCCGTCCTGTCCCTCTCCTCCCTCCCCTCTCCTCCCCGTCCTGTCCCTCCCCTCCCCGTCCTGTCCCTCCCCTCCCTCCCCTCCCCGTCCTGTCCCTCCCCTCCCTCCCCTCCCCGTCCTGTCCCTCTCCTCCCTCCCCTCCCCATCCACATATGCTGAGCATTTGTTGACTGCTTTTCCTTCACTCTGCAGTCCAACTCATCCCAAACCATCTCAATAAGGTTGAGGTTGGGGGATTGTGGAGGTCAGGTCATCTGATGCAGCACTCCATCACTATCCTTGGTCAAATAGCCCTTTATAGTCCCAGATTATAGTCCCACTAAGCGCAAACCAGATGGGATGGTGTATCGCTGCAGAATGCTGTGGTAGCCTTGCTGGTTAAGTGTGCCTTGAATTCTAAATAATTCACAGACAGTGTCACCAGCATAGCACCCCCACACCATTACACCACCTCCTCCATGCTTCACGGTGGGAAATAGACATGCGGAGATCATCTGTTCACCTACTCTACGTCTCACAAAGACAAAGCAGTTGGAACCAAAAATCTCAAATTTGGACTCATCAGATGAAAGGACAGATTTCCACCGGTCTAATGTCCATTGCTCGTGTTTCTTGGCCCAAGCAAGTCTCTTATTCTTACTGGTGTCCTTTAGTAGTGGTTTCTTTGCAGCAATTCGACCATGAAGGCCTGATTCATACAGTCTCTTCTGAACAGTTGATGTTGAGATGTGTCTGTTACTTAAACTCTGTGAAGCATTTATTTAGGCTGCAAGGTAACTCTAAATAACTTATCCTCTGCAGCAGAGGTAACTCTAATGAACTTATCCTCTGCAGCAGAGGTAACTCTAATGAACTTATCCTCTGCAGCAGAGGTGACTCTGGGTCTTCCATTCCTGTGACGGTCCTCGGGGGAGCCAGGTTCATCATAGCGCTTGATGGTTTTTGCTTGAAGACACTTTCAAAGTTCTTGAAATTCTCCGGATTGACTGACCTTCATGTCTTAGAGTAATGATGGACTGTCGTTTCTCTTTGCTTATTTGAGCTGTTCTTACCATAATATGGACCTGGTCTTCTACCAAATAGGGCGATCTTCTGTATACCACCTCTACCTTGTCACAACACAACTGACTGGTCCAAACACATCAAGAAGGAAAGAAATTCCACACATTTACTTTTAACATGGCACACCTGCTAATCGAAATGCATTCCAGGTGACTACCTCATGACGCTGGTTGAGAGAATGCCAAGAGTGTGCATAGCTGTCATCAAGGCAAAGGGTGGCTACTTTGAAGAATCTCAAATATAAAATATATTTTGATTTGTTTAACCCTTTTGTTTTTTGGTAACTACATGATTCCATAGTTTTGATGTATTCACTATTATTCTACAATGGAGAAAATAGTCACATGATTGAAAACCCCTTGAATGAGTCGGCGTGTCCATTGCGCTGTACATGTCATCAGGACATGTCAGACATCTTGTCTAGAACAGCACATAAGGGCTTCAGCGGCGAGTCACTCTGCATGTTGGCTGTTTACACACGCAGAACTTACTGGTTCTCTCTCCAGGTCTGTTCTACTCTACATCCATAGTCATGCAGAACTTCCTGGTTCTCTCTCCAGGTCTGTTCTACTCTACATCCAAAGCCATGCAGAACTTCCTGGTTCTCTCTCCAGGTCTGTTCTACTCTACTATCTACATCCATAGCCAGGCAGAACTTCCTGGTTCTCTCTCCAGGTCTGTTCTACTCTACATCCACATCCATGCAGAACTTACTGGTTCTCTCTCCAGGTCTGTTCTACTCTACTATCTACATCCATAGCCAGGCAGAACTTCCTGGTTCTCTCTCCAGGTCTGTTCTACTCTACATCCACATCCATGCAGAACTTACTGGTTCCCTCTCCAGGTCTGTTCTACTCTACATCCATAGTCATGCAGAACTTCCTGGTTCTCTCTCCAGGCCTGTTCTACTCTACTCTACATCCATAGCCAGGCAGAACTTCCTGGTTCTCTCTCCAGGTCTGTTCTACTCTACTATCTACATCCATAGCCATGCAGAACTTACTGGTTCTCTCTCCAGGTCTGTTCTACTCTACTATCTACATCCATAGTCATGCAGAACTTCCTGGTTCTCTCTCCAGGTCTGTTCTACTCTACTATCTACATCCATAGCCAGGCAGAACTTCCTGGTTCTCTCTCCAGGCCTGTTCTACTCTACTCTACATCCATAGCCATGCAGAACTTCCTGGTTCTCTCTCCAGGTCTGTTCTACTCTACTATCTACATCTATAGTCATGCAGAACTTCCTGGTTCTCTCTCCAGGTCTGTTCTACTCTACTCTACATCCACAGCCATGCAGAACTTACTGGTTCTCTCTCCAGGTCTGTTCTACTCTACATCCACAGCCATGCAGAACTTCCTGGTTCTCTCTCCAGGTCTGTTCTACTCTACTATCTACATCTATAGTCATGCAGAACTTCCTGGTTCTCTCTCCAGGTCTGTTCTACTCTACATCCACAGCCATGCAGAACTTCCTGGTTCTCTCTCCAGGTCTGTTCTACTCTACATCCACAGCCATGCAGAACTTCCTGGTTCTCTCTCCAGGTCTGTTCTACTCTACATCCACAGCCATGCAGATACTAAAACCTTCCCTGAACAGCATGACATAACGTATTCAGAGGTGGTATAGACAAAGCGTGGTAGCGACGGTTGTTGCCAGATGTGCACGACGCTCGTTGGTTCGTTGGCTCTCTCTGCCAACGTGTAACCGGCTATAATGAGGTGGAAGTGCTGGCTTTAGCTTGTCAGAGGAGGTATTACTCATACTCACACCTTAACAAATGGGCTTTGGCTGAGAGAGTTAGAGGGGGTGGTTGCTGTGGATGTTTATAATATGGAGGAGCTGGGATGATCCTGTTAGAGATAAACAACAACACTACCACCAGCAGGAAAAACAGCTCTCCTTCCTAATGTACAAGCCCCGTGTGTGTGTGTGTGTGTGTGTGTGTGTGTGTGTGTGTGTGTGTGTGTGTGTGTGTGTGTGTGTGTGTGTGTGTGTGTGTGTGTGTGTGTGTGTGTGTGTGTGTGTGTGTGTGTGTGTGTGTGTGTGTGTGTGTGTGTGTGTGTGTGTGTGTGTGTGTGTGTGTGTGTGTGTGTGTGTGACTCTCTCTCTCTCCACACAACAAATGGTCTGTATGGATGTTGAAGGAGATGGCAAACCCTTCTCAGCCCACTTTCCTTCCTCCCTCCTCCTCCTCTTCTTCCCTCCTCCCCCTCTTCTTCCTTCCTCATTCCTCCCCCTCTTCCTCCTCTTCCTCCTCCTCTGCCTCTTCCTCTGCCTCCTCCTCCTCTGCCTCTTCCTCCTCTGCTCCTCCTCCCTCCTCCCCCTCTTCCTCGTCCGCCTCTTCCTCCTTCCCCTCCTCCTCTGCCTCCCCCTCCTCCTCTGTCTCTTCCTCCTCCTCCCCCTCCTCCTCCTCCTCCTCTGCCTCCTCCTCCTCCTCTGCCTCCTCTGCCTCTGCCTCCTCCTCTGCCTCCTCTGCCTCTTCCTCCTCTGCCTCCTCCCTCCTCCCCCTCTTCCTCCTCTGCCTCTTCCTCCCCCTCCTCCTCTGCCTCCCCCTCCTCCTCTGTCTCCTCCTCCTCCTCCTCCTCCTCCTCCTCCTCCTCCTCTGCCTCCTCCTCATGGATGAATAAGTGAAGGAGGGTTTATAACTGGATGGTAGGATGGTGGTCCTGGGCCCTCAGTCATAAATCTATAGCCCATTAATCTCCTTTTAACTGCCGTCTTCCACAAACAAATTAGGGGTGCAGGAGGTCACCGATCGTCCCCCGATAACCACAACGTTTATCAATGAATCTAAGCTGCTGCTAACGGATGGGAAAACTCATTAAGGAAGGAGGCACTTCCTGATGGAATTATGCTCTGCAGGTAAAGAGGTTGGAGAGGGTGGTGTGGGGGGGTGGTGTGTGTCTACTTGAAGTAGACCCCCCCACACACACGCAGCAGTAATGCAGGGCCCCATGCATTGTCCGGGGCGGTCGGCGTGGACTCATAAGTGATGAGAGGGGTGATAGCAGGAAGCCAATTAAAATGAACATAATTACAAAGTCACCCCTGTGACGCTATGCAGGGCCTGATCAGAATAAACACACCTCAACAGACAGGACAGGAGGAGAAACATGAAGGAGGGAGCAGAGGAGAGGAGGGATGGAGGGGCAGAGGAGAGGAGGGATGGAGGGGCAGAGGTGAGGAAAGGGCAGAGGAGAGGAGGTTAGGAGGGAGCAGAGGAGATGAGGGATGGAGGGGAAGAGGTGAGGAAAGGAGGGAAGGGCAGAGGAGAGGAGGTTAGGGGGCAGAGGAGAGGAGGGATGGAGGGGCAGAGGTGAGGAAAGGAGGGAAGGGCAGAGGAGAGGAGGTTAGGGGGGGGGCAGAGGAGAGGAGGGATGGAGGGGAAGAGGTGAGGAAAGGAGGGAAGGGCAGAGGAGATGAGGTTAGGAGGGGGCAGAGGAAAGGAGGGAAGGGCAGAGGAGATGAGGTTAGGAGGGGGCAGAGGAGATGAAGTTAGGAGGGGGCAGAGGAGATGAGGTTAGGAGGGGGCAGAGGAGATGGGGTTAGGAGGGGGCAGAGGAGAGGAGGGATGGAGGGGAAGAGGTGAGGAAAGGAGGGAAGGGCAGAGGAGAGGAGGTTAGGAGGGGGCAGAGGAGAGGAGGGATGGAGGGGAAGAGGTGAGGAAAGGAGGGAAGGGCAGAGGAGAGGAGGTTAGGAGGGGGCAGAGGAGATGAGGTTAGGAGGGGGCAGAGGAGAGGAGGGATGGAGGGGAAGAGGTGAGGAAAGGAGGGAAGGGCAGAGGAGAGGAGGTTAGGAGGGGGCAGAGGAGATGAGGTTAGGAGGGGGCAGAGGAGAGGAGGGATGGAGGGGAAGAGGTGAGGAAAGGAGGGAAGGGCAGAGGAGATGAGGTTAGGAGGGGGCAGAGGAGATGAGGTTAGGAGGGGGCAGAGGAGATGAGGTTAGGAGGGGGCAGAGGAGATGAGGTTAGGAGGGGGCAGAGGAGATGAGGTTAGGGGGGAGGGGGCAGAGGAGAGGAGAGATGGAGGGGCAGAGGTGAGGAAAGGAGGGAAGGGCAGAGGAGATGAGGTTAGGAGGGGGCAGAGGAGATGAGGTTAGGAGGGGGCAGAGGTGAGGAAAGGAGGGGTGAGAGGAGAGGAGGGGCAGAGGTGAGGAAAGGAGGAGATGAGGTTAGGAGGGGGCAGAGGTGAGGAAAGGAGGGGGAGAGGAGATGAGGTTAGGAGGGGGCAGAGGAGATGAGGTTAGGAGGGGGCAGAGGAGATGAGGTATAGAGGGGCAGAGGTGAGGAAAGGAGGAAGAGAGGAGAGGGAAGGAGGAGGGCTGGGAAGACAGGAACACTATGACAACGGATGGAAAAAGAAAGGAGGGGGAGGAGCGGAGGAAGGAGGAGAGGTTGTGAGAGGAGGGAGAAGAGAGGAGTGAGAGGAGGGAGGAGAGGTTGTGAGAGGAGGGAGAAGAGAGGTGGAAGGAGGAGAGGTTGTGAGAGGAGGGAGAAGAGAGGAGTGAGAGGAGAGGAGGAAGGAGGAGAGGTTGTGAGAGGAGGGAGAAGAGAGGAGGGAGAGGAGAGGAGAGGAGGAGGGAGGAGAGGTTGTGAGAGGAGGGAGAAGAGAGGAGTGAGGGGAGAGGAGGAAGGAGGAGAGGTTGTGAGAGGAGGGAGAGAGAGGAGGAGAGGAGAGGAGGAGGAGGGAGGAGAGGTTGTGAGAGGAGGGAGGAGGAGTGAGGAGAGAGGAGGAAGGAGGAGGTTGTGAGAGGAGGGAGAAGAGAGGAGTGAGAGGAGAGGAGGGAGGAGAGGTTGTGAGAGGAGGGAGAAGAGAGGAGTGAGAGGAGAGGAGGAAGGAGGAGAGGTTGTGAGAGGAGGGACAAGAGAGGAGTGAGAGGAGAGGTTGTGAGAGGAGGGAGAAGAGAGGAGTGAGAGGAGAGGAGGAAGAAGGAGAGGTTGTGAGAGGAGGGAGAAGAGAAGAGTGAGAGGAGAGGAGGGAGGAGAGGTTGTGAGAGGAGGGAGAAGAGAGGAGTGAGAGGAGAGGAGGAAGGGGGAGAGGTTGTGAGAGGAGGGAGAAGAGAGGAGTGAGAGGAGAGGAGGAGGAGGGAGGAGAGGTTGTGAGAGGAGGGAGAAGAGAGGAAGAGGGAGGAGTCTGATCAGAAAGGGAAGCCTCTCCCTGTTCTCTCTCTCTGACTCGTCCCAGGGTACAGGCCTTTATTAGATCCTGATCAGTTTGCCGTGGCCCTTTCTCTGTGGTGGCCCTTTCTCTGTGGTGGCCCTTTCTCTGTAGTTGCCCTTTCTCTGTAGTTGCCCTTTCTCTGTGGTGGCCCTTTCTCTGTGTGGCCCTTTCTCTGTGTGGCCCTTTCTCTGTGTGGCCCTTTCTCTGTGTGGCCCTTTCTCTGTGGTGGCCCTTTCTCTGTGGTGGCCCTTTCTCTGTGGTGGCCCTTTCTCTGTGGTGGCCCTTTCTCTGTGTGGCCCTTTCTCTGTGTGGCCCTTTCTCTGTGTGGCCCTTTCTCTGTGTGGCCCTTTCTCCGTGTGGCCCTTTCTCTGTGGTGGCCCTTTCTCTGTGGTGGCCCTTTCTCTGTGGTGGCCCTTTCTCTGTGGTGGCCCTTTCTCTGTGGTGGCCCTTTCTCTGTGGTGGCCCTTTCTCTGTGGTGGCCCTTTCTCTGTGTGGCCCTTTCTCTGTGGTGGCCCTTTCTCTGTTTTTCTCTGTGTGGCCCTTTCTCTGTGTGGCCCTTTCTCTGTGTGGCCCTTTCTCTGTGTGGCCCTTTCTCTGTGGTGGCCCTTTCTCTGTGGTGGCCCTTTCTCTGTGTGGCCCTTTCTCTGTGTGGCCCTTTCTCTGTGTGGCCCTTTCTCTGTGGTGGCCCTTTCTCTGTGGTGGCCCTTTCTCTATGTGTCCCTTTCTCTATGTGTCCCTTTCTCTATGTGGCCCTTTCTCTATGTGGCCCTTTCTCTATGTGGCCCTTTCTCTGTGGTGGCCCTTTCTCTGTGTGGCCCTTTCTCTGTGGTGGCCCTTTCTCTATGTGGCCCTTTCTCTATGTGGCCCTTTCTCTGTGGTGGCCCTTTCTCTGTGGTGGCCCTTTCTCTGTGGTGGCCCTTTCTCTGTGGTGGCCCTTTCTCTGTGGTGGCCCCTTCTCTGTGGTGGCCCTTTCTCTATGTGGCCCTTTCTCTATGTGGCCCTTTCTCTGTGGTGGCCCTTTCTCTGTGGTGGCCCTTTCTCTGTGGTGGCCCTTTCTCTGTGTGACTTCTGACTCAGATAGTCCTACATGATGTATTCTACTTCTGACTCAGATAGTCCTACATGATGTATTCTACTTCTGACCCTCAGATCCTCTCCTCCCTACCCCTCTCCTCTCTCCTCCACTCTCCTCTCTCCTCCCTACCCCTCTCCTCCTCTCCTCTCCTCCCTACCCCTCCCCTCCCCTCCTCTCCTCTCCTCCACTCTCCTCCTCCCCTCTCCTCCCTACCCCTCTCCTCCTCCCTCCCTCTCCTCTCTCCTCCTCTCCTCCCTACCCCTCTCCTCCCCTCCTCTCCTCTCTCCTCCACTCTCTCCTCTCCTCCTCCTCCCTACCCCCCTCCCCCTCTCCTCTCCTCCCTACCCCTCTGCTCCTCTCCTCTCCTCCCTACCCCTCTCCTCCCCTCCTCTCCTCCCTCTCCTCCTCCCTCTCCTCTCCTCTCTCCTCTCCTCCACTCTCCTCCCTACCCTCTCCTCCTCTCTCCTCCACTCTCCTCTCCTCCCCTCTCCTCCCTACCCCTCCTCTCCTCCCCTCCTCCTCTCCTCTCCTCCCTACCCCTCTCCCTCCTCCTCTCCTCTCCTCCCTACCCCTCTCCTCCTCCTCTCCTCTCCTCCTCCTCCTCTCTCTCCTCTCCCTACCCCTCTCCCTCTCTCCTCCACTCTCCCTCCTCCCTACCCCTCTCCTCTCTCCTCCACTCTCCTCCCTACCCTACCCCTCTCTCCTCTCTCCTCCACTCTCCTCTCCTCCCTCCTCTCCTCCCTCCTCCTCCCCTCTCCTCCTCTCCCCTCCTCTCTCCCTCTCCTCCCCTACCCCTCTCCTCCTCTCCTCCCTCCTCCCTACCTCTCTCCTCCCCCCCTCTCTCCTCCTCCTCCCTCCTCCCTCTCCCTCCTCCCTCCCTCCTCCTCCTCTCCTCTCTCCTCTCCTCTCCTCTCTCCCCCTCTCCTCTCTCCCTCCTCCCTCTCCCTCTCCCTCCTCCCTCTCCTCCTACCTCCTCTCCCTCCCCTCTCCTCTCCTCTCCTCCTCCTCTCCTCCCTCCTCTCCCTCCCTCCCCCCACTCTCCCTCTCCTCTCCCTCCCTCCCCTCTCCTCCCTCCTCTCCTCTCCTCTCCTCCCTACCCTTCCCTCCTCTCCTCTCTCTCCTCCCACTCTCCTCTCTCCTCCCCTCCTCCCTACCCCTCCTACCCCCTCCCCTCTCCTCCCTCCTCCTCTCCTCCCTCCTCCCTCTCTCCTCCACTCTCCTCCTCTCCTCTCTCCCTACCCCTCTCCTCCTCTCCTCTCCTCCTCTCCTCCTCCCTCCCCCTCCTCTCTCCTCCCTCTCCTCCTCTCCTCTCCCTACCCTCTCCTCTCTCCCTCTCCTCCTCTCTCCTCCCTCTCCTCTCCTCCCTCTCCTCTCTCCTCCTCCTCTCCTCTCTCTCCCTCTCCTCCCTCCCCTCTCCTCTCCTCTCCTCCTCTCTCCTCTCCTCCCTCCTCCTCCTCCTCTCCTCTTCTCCCTACCTCTCTCCTCTCTCCTCCTCTCCTCTCCTCTCTCCTCCTCTCCTCTCTCCTCTCCCTCTCTCCTCCTCTCCTCCTCTCCTCTCCTCTCCTCCTCTCCCTCCTCCTCCCTCTCCTCTCCTCTTCCCCTCCCTCCTCCCCTCCTCCCTCCTCCCTCCCTCCCCCCCCTCCTCCTCTCCTCCCTACCTCCCTCCTCCTCTCCTCCTCCCTCCTCTCCTCCCTCCTCTCCTCCCTACCTCTCTCCTCTCCTCCCTACCCCCTCCTCCTCTCCTCCCTACCCCCCCTCCTCCTCTCCTCCCTACCGCCCCCTCCTCCTCTCCTCCCTACCTCTCTCCTCTCCCTCCCCCCCCTCCTCCTCTCCTCCCTACCCCCTCCTCCTCTCCTCCCTACCCCCTCCTCCTCTCCTCCCTACCCCTCTCCTCCTCTCCTCTCCTCCCTACCCCCCTCCTCCTCTCCTCCCTACCCCCCCTCCTCCTCTCCTCCCTCCTCCCCCCTCCTCCTCTCCTCCCTACCCCTCTCCTCCTCTCCTCCCTACCCCCTCCTCCTCTCCTCCCTACCCCTCTCCTCTCTCCTCCTCTCTCCTCTCTTCTCCTCTCCTCCTCTCCTCTCCTCTCTCCCTCTCCTCCTCTCTCTTCTCCCTCTCCTCTCCTCTCCTCTTCTCCTCTCCTCCCTTCTCCTCTCCTCCCTTCTCCTCTCCTCTCCTCCTCTCCTCCCTACTCCTCTCTCCTCTCCTCTCCTCCTCTCCTCTCTTCTCCTCTCCTCTCCTCTCCTCCTCTCCTCTCCTCCCTACCCCTCTCCTCCTCTCCTCTCCTCCCTACCTCTCTCCTCCTCTCCTCCCTACCCCTCTCCTCCTCTCCTCTCCTCCCTACCTCTCTCCTCCTCTCCTCCCTACCTCTCTCCTCCTCTCCTCTCCTCCCTACCTCTCTCCTCCTCTCCTCTCCTCCCTACCCCCCTCGGCCGCCCCTCTGGATGTGCTTTGGTTGTTGACACCGAGGCGTCAGAAATAATGGAATCTCTTGTCTGTCGGGTTGTATTTTTGGCCCGACGCTCCACAGCGCTGTAAGGTGTGTGTGTGTGTGTGTGTGTGTGTGTGTGTGTGTGTGTGTGTGTGTGTGTGTGTGTGTGTGTGTGTGTGTGTGTGTGTGTGTGTGTGTGTGTGTGTGTGTGTGTGTGTGTGTGTGTGTGTGTGTGTGTGTGTGTGTGTGAGATAGCAAGAGGGGTTTTGTAATGAAGGTTTCCTTTTCATTTTTTTTACTATGGAATGTTTGTTGGGTCGAGGCGGAGGTTTTCTCTAATCCTACCCCCGAGCCCAGAAACATAGATGTGTCAATTCTATTCCACACACACACACACACACACACACACACACACACACACACACACACACACACACACACACACACACACACACACACACACACACACACACACACACACACACGTACTTTGCTTTGGGCGAGACACCATCCCGTTTGATAAATCGTGTCTCTCCCCTCCCATCCTTGTGTCTTAAGGAAATGTGTGTTTTTGTGGAGACGGAGATGTTGTTTGTTCTGTTATTGACTGTCTGATGTTTAACTGTATGAATCCATCTATGTACCTTTATCTCTCTGTGGTCTAAAAACACAACCTTGGTTTATTATTGAGAATGAATTATTATTGATAGGGGTCACTGGGGGTCTCATAGCTATGTGCTTTACACACACACACACACACACACACACACACACACACACACACACACACACACACACACACACACACACACACACACACACACACACACACACACACACACACACACACACACACAGTTCTCTGCCTCTGCAGTGAGTGAATATTTTTTGTGGTTAAACCTTTTGTTGTAGTGTGTGTTTTCTCCCACTCGATGCTACTCCCCGTCTCTCGCGGTCTAAAGGCCTCTGAGTGTGTGTGTGTGTGTGTATGTGTTTCTCTCTGCTAGTGTGTGTCTCTCTCTGGTAGAGTGTGTGTGTGTCTCTCTCTACTAGAGAGTGTGTGTGTTTCTCTCTGCTAGTGTGTGTGTGTATGTCTCTCTCTGGTAGAGTGTGTGTGTCTCTCTCTCTGCTAGAGAGTGTGTGTGTGTCTCTCTCTGCTAGAGTGTGTGTGTGTGTCTCTCTCTGCTAGAGTGTGTGTGTGTCTCTCTCTGCTAGAGTGTGTGTGTGTGTGTGTCTCTCTGCTAGAGTGTGTGTGTGTCTCTCTCTGCTAGAGTGTGTGTGTGTGTCTCTCTCTGCTAGAGAGTGTGTGTGTGTCTCTCTCTGCTAGAGTGTGTGTGTGTCTCTCTCTGCTAGAGTGTGTGTGTGTGTCTCTCTGCTAGAGTGTGTGTGTGTGTCTCTCTGCTAGAGTGTGTGTGTGTGTCTCTCTGCTAGAGTGTGTGTGTGTCTCTCTCTGCTAGAGTGTGTGTGTGTGTGTGTGTGTGTCTCTCTGGTAGAGTGTGTGTGTGTCTCTCTGGTAGAGTGTGTGTGTGTCTCTCTGGTAGAGAGTGTGTGTGTCTCTCTGCTAGAGTGTGTGTGTGTGTCTCTCTGGTAGAGTGTGTGTGTGTCTCTCTGCTAGAGAGTGTGTGTGTGTCTCTCTGCTAGAGAGTGTGTGTGTGTCTCTCTGGTAGAGAGTGTGTGTGTCTCTCTGCTAGAGTGTGTGTGTGTGTGTCTCTCTGGTAGAGAGTGTGTGTGTCTCTCTGGTAGAGTGTGTGTGTGTCTCTCTGGTAGAGTGTGTGTGTGTCTCTCTGCTAGAGAGTGTATGTGTGTCTCTCTGGTAGAGAGTGTGTGTGTGTCTCTCTGGTAGAGTGTGTGTGTGTGTCTCTCTGGTAGAGTGTGTGTGTGTCTCTCTCTGCTAGAGTGTGTGTGTGTCTCTCTCTGCTAGAGTGTGTGTGTGTCTCTCTCTGCTAGAGAGTGTGTGTGTGTCTCTCTCTGCTAGAGAGTGTGTGTGTGTCTCTCTGCTAGAGAGTGTGTGTGTGTCTCTCTGCTAGAGAGTGTGTGTGTGTCTCTCTGCTAGAGTGTGTGTGTGTGTCTCTCTGCTAGAGAGTGTGTGTGTGTCTCTCTCTGCTAGAGTGTGTGTGTGTGTCTCTCTCTGCTAGAGTGTGTGTGTGTGTCTCTCTCTGCTAGAGTGTGTGTGTGTGTCTCTCTGCTAGAGAGTGTGTGTGTGTCTCTCTCTGCTAGAGTGTGTGTGTGTGTCTCTCTGCTAGAGAGTGTGTGTGTGTCTCTCTGCTAGAGAGTGTGTGTGTGTCTCTCTGCTAGAGAGTGTGTGTGTGTCTCTCTCTGCTAGAGTGTGTGTGTGTCTCTCTGCTAGAGTGTGTGTGTCTCTCTCTGCTAGAGAGTGTGTGTGTGTCTCTGCTAGAGTGTGTGTGTGTGTCTCTCTGCTAGAGAGTGTGTGTGTGTCTCTCTCTGCTAGAGTGTGTGTGTGTGTCTCTCTCTGCTAGAGTGTGTGTGTGTCTCTCTCTGCTAGAGTGTGTGTGTCTCTCTCTGCTAGAGAGTGTGTGTGTGTCTCTGCTAGAGTGTGTGTGTGTCTCTCTCTGCTAGAGTGTGTGTGTGTCTCTCTCTGCTAGAGTGTGTGTGTGTCTCTCTCTGCTAGAGTGTGTGTGTGTCTCTCTCTGCTAGAGTGTGTGTGTGTCTCTCTCTGCTAGAGTGTGTGTGTCTCTCTCTGCTAGAGTGTGTGTGTCTCTCTGCTAGAGTGTGTGTGTGTCTCTCTGCTAGAGTGTGTGTGTCTCTCTCTGCTAGTGTGTGTGTGTCTCTCTGCTAGAGTGTGTGTGTCTCTCTCTGCTAGAGTGTGTGTGTGTGTGTCTCTCTCTGGTAGAGTGTGTGTGTGTCTCTCTCTGCTAGTGTGTGTGTGTCTCTCTCTGCTAGTGTGTGTGTGTCTCTCTGCTAGAGTGTGTGTGTCTCTCTCTGCTAGAGTGTGTGTGTGTGTGTCTCTCTCTGGTAGAGTGTGTGTGTGTCTCTCTCTGCTAGAGTGTTGTGTGTCTCTCTCTGCTAGAGTGTGTGTGTGTGTGTGTGTGTCTCTCTCTGCTAGAGTGTGTGTGTGTGTCTCTCTCTGCTAGAGTGTGTGTGTGTGTCTCTCTCTGCTAGAGTGTGTGTGTGTGTCTCTCTCTGCTAGAGTGTGTGTGTGTGTCTCTCTGCTAGAGTGTGTGTGTCTCTCTCTGCTAGAGTGTGTGTGTCTCTCTCTGCTAGAGTGTGTGTGTGTGTGTCTCTCTGCTAGAGTGTGTGTGTGTGTCTCTCTGCTAGAGTGTGTGTGTGTGTCTCTCTCTGCTAGAGTGTGTGTGTGTGTGTGTCTCTCTCTGGTAGAGTGTGTGTGTGTGTGTGTCTCTCTCTGCTAGAGTGTGTGTGTCTCTCTGCTAGAGTGTGTGTGTCTCTCTCTGGTAGAGTGTGTGTGTGTGTCTCTCTCTCTGCTAGAGTGTGTGTCTCTCTCTGCTAGAGTGTGTGTGTCTCTCTCTGGTAGAGTGTGTGTGTGTGTCTCTCTCTCTGCTAGAGTGTGTGTCTCTCTCTGCTAGAGTGTGTGTCTCTCTCTGCTAGAGTGTGTGTGTCTCTCTCTGCTAGAGTGTGTGTCTCTCTCTGCTAGAGTGTGTGTCTCTCTCTGCTAGAGTGTGTGTGTCTCTCTGGTAGAGTGTGTGTGTCTCTCTCTGGTAGAGTGTGTGTCTCTCTCTGGTAGTGTGTGTGTTGTCTCTCTCTGCTAGAGTGTGTGTGTGTGTGTGTGTCTCTCTGGTAGAGTGTGTGTGTCTCTCTCTGGTAGAGTGTGTGTCTCTCTGGTAGAGTGTGTGTCTCTCTGGTAGTGTGTGTGTGTGTCTCTGGTAGAGTGTGTGTGTGTCTCTCTGGTAGAGTGTGTGTGTCTCTCTCTGGTAGAGTGTGTGTGTGTCTCTCTGGTAGAGTGTGTGTCTCTCTCTGGTAGTGTGTGTCTCTCTGGTAGAGTGTGTGTGTGTGTCTCTCTCTGCTAGAGTGTGTGTGTGTGTGTGTGTCTCTCTCTGGTAGAGTGTGTGTGTCTCTCTCTGGTAGAGTGTGTCTCTCTCTGCTAGAGTGTGTGTGTGTCTCTCTCTGCTAGAGTGTGTGTGTGTCTCTCTGGTAGAGTGTGTGTGTCTCTCTGGTAGAGTGTGTCTCTCTCTGCTAGAGTGTGTGTCTCTCTGGTAGAGTGTGTGTGTGTCTCTCTGGTAGAGTGTGTGTGTCTCTCTGGTAGAGTGTGTGTGTCTCTCTGGTAGAGTGTGTGTCTCTCTGCTAGAGTGTGTGTGTGTCTCTCTGGTAGAGTGTGTGTGTGTCTCTCTGGTAGAGTGTGTGTGTCTCTCTGCTAGAGTGTGTGTCTCTCTGGTAGAGTGTGTGTGTCTCTCTCTGGTAGAGTGTGTATCTCTGGTAGTGTGTGTGTGTCTCTGGTAGTGTGTGTGTGTCTCTGCTAGAGTGTGTGTGTGTCTCTCTGGTAGTGTGTGTGTGTCTCTGCTAGAGTGTTGTGTGTCTCTCTCTGCTAGAGTGTTGTGTGTCTCTCTCTGCTAGAGTGTGTGTGTCTCTCTCTGCTAGAGTGTGTGTGTGTGTCTCTCTCTGCTAGAGTGTGTGTGTGTGTCTCTCTCTGCTAGAGTGTGTGTGTCTCTCTCTGCTAGAGTGTGTGTGTCTCTCTCTGGTAGAGTGTGTGTGTCTCTCTCTGGTAGAGTGTGTGTGTCTCTCTGGTAGAGTGTTGTCTCTCTGGTAGTGTGTGTGTCTCTGGTAGAGTGTGTGTGTCTCTCTGGTAGAGTGTTGTCTCTCTCTGGTAGAGTGTGTGTCTCTCTCTGGTAGAGTGTGTGTCTCTCTCTGGTAGAGTGTGTGTGTCTCTCTGGTAGAGTGTTGTCTCTCTCTGGTAGAGTGTGTGTCTCTCTCTGGTAGAGTGTGTGTGTCTCTGGTAGAGTGTGTGTCTCTCTCTGGTAGAGTGTGTGTCTCTCTCTGGTAGAGTGTGTGTCTCTCTCTGGTAGAGTGTGTGTGTCTCTCTGGTAGAGTGTGTGTCTCTCTCTGGTAGAGTGTGTGTGTCTCTCTGGTAGAGTGTGTGTCTCTCTCTGGTAGAGTGTGTGTCTCTCTCTGGTAGAGTGTGTGTCTCTCTCTGGTAGAGTGTGTGTCTCTCTCTGGTAGAGTGTGTGTCTCTCTCTGGTAGAGTGTGTGTGTCTCTGGTAGAGTGTGTGTGTGTCTCTGGTAGAGTGTGTGTGTCTCTGGTAGAGTGTGTGTGTCTCTGGTAGAGTGTGTGTGTCTCTGGTAGAGTGTGTGTGTCTCTGGTAGAGTGTGTGTGTCTCTCTGGTAGAGTGTGTGTCTCTCTGCTAGAGTGTGTGTGTCTCTGCTAGAGTGTGTGTGTCTCTGGTAGAGTGTGTGTGTGTGTGTGTCTGGTAGAGTGTGTGTGTCTCTGGTAGAGTGTGTGTGTCTCTGGTAGAGTGTGTGTGTCTCTCTGGTAGAGTGTGTGTCTCTCTGCTAGAGTGTGTGTGTGTGTGTCTCTCTGGTAGTGTGTGTGTGTCTCTGGTAGAGTGTGTGTGTCTCTGGTAGAGTGTGTGTGTCTCTCTGGTAGTGTGTGTGTGTCTCTCTGGTAGAGTGTGTGTGTCTGGTAGAGTGTGTGTCTCTCTGGTAGAGTGTGTGTGTCTCTGGTAGAGTGTGTGTGTCTCTGGTAGAGTGTGTGTGTCTCTGGTAGAGTGTGTGTGTCTCTCTGGTAGTGTGTGTGTGTCTCTCTGGTAGTGTGTGTGTGTCTCTCTGGTAGAGTGTGTGTCTCTCTCTGGTAGAGTGTGTGTCTCTCTCTGGTAGAGTGTGTGTGTCTCTCTGGTAGAGTGTGTGTGTCTCTGGTAGAGTGTGTGTGTCTCTCTGGTAGAGTGTGTGTGTCTCTCTGGTAGTGTGTGTGTGTCTCTCTGGTAGAGTGTGTGTGTCTCTCTGGTAGAGTGTGTGTGTCTCTGGTAGAGTGTGTGTGTCTCTGGTAGAGTGTGTGTGTCTCTGGTAGTGTGTGTGTGTCTCTCTGGTAGAGTGTGTGTGTCTCTCTGGTAGAGTGTGTGTCTCTCTCTGGTAGAGTGTGTGTCTCTCTCTGGTAGAGTGTGTGTCTCTCTCTGGTAGTGTGTGTGTCTCTCTGGTAGAGTGTGTGTCTCTCTCTGGTAGTGTGTGTGTCTCTCTGGTAGAGTGTGTGTCTCTCTCTGGTAGTGTGTGTGTCTCTCTGGTAGAGTGTGTGTCTCTCTCTGGTAGTGTGTGTGTCTCTCTGCTAGAGTGTGTGTGTGTGTCTCTCTGCTAGAGTGTGTGTGTGTCTCTCTCTGGTAGAGTGTGTGTCTCTCTCTGGTAGTGTGTGTGTCTCTCTGGTAGAGTGTGTGTGTGTCTCTCTGGTAGAGTGTGTGTGTCTCTGGTAGAGTGTGTGTGTCTCTGGTAGAGTGTGTGTCTCTCTGGTAGAGTGTGTGTGTGTCTCTCTGGTAGAGTGTGTGTGTCTCTGGTAGAGTGTGTGTGTCTCTGGTAGAGTGTGTGTGTCTCTGGTAGAGTGTGTGTGTCTCTGGTAGAGTGTGTGTGTCTCTGGTAGAGTGTGTGTGTGTCTCTCTGGTAGAGTGTGTGTGTGTCTCTCTGGTAGAGTGTGTGTGTCTCTGGTAGAGTGTGTGTGTCTCTGGTAGAGTGTGTGTGTCTCTGGTAGAGTGTCTCTCTCTGTTAGAGTGTGTGTCTCTCTGGTAGAGTGTGTGTCTCTCTGGTAGAGTGTGTGTCTCTCTGGTAGAGTGTGTGTCTCTGGTAGAGTGTGTGTGTCTCTGGTAGAGTGTCTCTCTCTGGTAGAGTGTGTGTCTCTCTGGTAGAGTGTGTGTCTCTGGTAGAGTGTGTGTCTCTCTGGTAGAGTGTGTGTCTCTGGTAGAGTGTGTGTCTCTGGTAGTGTGTGTCTGTCTGGTAGAGTGTTGTGTCTCTCTGCTAGTGTGTGTGTCTCTCTGCTAGTGTGTGTGTCTCTCTGCTAGTGTGTGTGTCTCTCTGCTAGAGTGTGTGTGTCTCTCTGCTAGAGTGTGTGTGTCTCTCTGCTAGAGTGTGTGTGTCTCTCTGCTAGAGTGTGTGTGTCTCTCTGCTAGAGTGTGTGTGTGTTGTAGTTGCTTTAATACCACCTGGTCTCTAATCCCAGGTAATTATGGACCTGAAATTACACAGCTACTTTAACATCACTTGAAAGGAGAAAGAGGGCCTCAGGAGGAAGCTGACTGCCTGTCTGCCTGACTGACTGTCTGTCTCTGTCTGTCTGCCTGATCGACTAACTGTCTGCCTGATCGACTGTCTGCCTGATCGACTGACTGTCTGTCTGCCTGATCGACTGACTGTCTGTCTGCCTGATCAACTGACTGCCTGCCCTCCTGCCTGATCAACTGACTGCCTGACAGAGAGAGATATTGGGGCGGGGGGGGGGGTGTGTGAATGACTTTAGTTTACATTAATTACACAAACACACACTGCTGAGGTGTGAGAAACCACATTCATGGAGTTGTTAAAATAGTAGAAGGATTACTACGCTGTCATAAACATTAGTCTAGTCAAGTGGACTCCAGCTAATCTCCTTCAAACTATTTCCCCTCAAATTAATATTTCCACCTAATTTATTAAATGACTTATTGTCACGCTCCCTATCATCTTGCTATGCTTGTTGTTTTCTCTTATTTATTCCTGTTCTGAGTGGCCCATCAGGCATTGTTTGGGCCGTCTAAAACGTGTGGTTGTATGGATGTTGGGAAAGGTTAAGGTGCTCTTTAAAGACGAGCCGGAAATGTCAAGTGTCTCCCTGCCCCTCCGGCTCTCCCTGCCCCTCCGGCTCTCCCTGCCTCTCTGCACTGAGAGAAAGAGCTTGAAGGAGACACTGAGGTAACAAGGTGCCATGAGAGTTTCCCTGTAAACTGTTTCACCTTGGTTTCCCTTGACGCTGCAGAACAAGCTTTCACGCAGACACGCACAAACACATACTGAGACTCCAGGTATAGAAGAAAATGCTATAGACACATCAGCTAGCGTCCGTGGCCTGTAGCTAGCGTCCGTGGCCTGTAGCTAGCGTCCGTGGCCTGTAGCTAGCGTCCGTGGCCTGTAGCTAGCGTCCGTGGCCTGTAGCTAGCGTCCGTGGCCTGTAGCTAGCGTCCGTGGCCTGTAGCTGCTCTAAACGCCAGTATTCCTCCTCCTATAGCTTGTTTTCCATCCTCTTTTGAAATGTCTTAAATAGCGAGCCAACATGTTTTGAGCACTTACAGTGGCTAGGAAAAGTATGTGAAACTTTTGGAAATACCTGGATTTCTGCATAAATTGGTCATCAAATTTGATCTGATCTTCATCTAAGTCACAACAACAGACAAACACAGTCTGCTTAAACTAATAAAACACAAACAATTATATGTTTTTATGTTTTTATTGAAAACACCGTGTAAACATTCACAGTGCAGGGTGGAAAAGTATGTGAACCCTTGGATTTAATAACTAGTTGACCCTCCTTTGGCAGCAATAACCTCAACCAAACGTTTTCTCTGGTTGCAGATCAGTCCTGCACAACGGTCAGGAGGAATTTTGGACCATTCTTCTTCACAAAACTGTTTCAGTTCAGCAATATTCTTGGGATGTCCGGTGTGAACTGCTCTCTTGAGGTCATGTCACAGCATCTCCATGGGGTTGAAGTCAGGACTCTGACTGGGCCACTCCAGAAGGTCAGGACTCTGACTGGGCCACTCCAGAAGGTCAGGACTCTGACTGGGCCACTCCAGAAGGTCAGGACTCTGACTGGGTCACTCCAGAAGGTCAGGACTCTGACTGGGCCACTCCAGAAGGTCAGGACTCTGACTGGGCCACTCCAGAAGGTCAGGACTCTGACTGGGCCACTCCAGAAGGTCAGGACTCTGACTGGGTCACTCCAGAAGGTCAGGACTCTGACTGGGCCACTCCAGAAGGTCAGGACTCTGACTGAGGGCCACTCCAGAAGGTCAGGACTCTGACTGGGCCACTCCAGAAGGTCAGGACTCTGACTGGGCCACTCCAGAAGGTCAGGACTCTGACTGGGCCACTCCAGAAGGTCAGGCTCTGACTGGGCCACTCCAGAAGGTCAGGACTCTGACTGGGTCACTCCAGAAGGTCAGGACTCTGACTGGGTCACTCCAGAAGGTCAGGACTCTGACTGGGCCACTCCAGAAGGTCAGGACTCTGACTGGGCCACTCCAGAAGGTCAGGACTCTGACTGGGCCACTCCAGAAGGTCAGGACTCTGACTGGGCCACTCCAGAAGGTCAGGACTCTGACTGGGCCACTCCAGAAGGTCAGGACTCTGACTGGGCCACTCCAGAAGGTCAGGACTCTGACTGGGCCACTCCAGAAGGTCAGGACTCTGACTGGGTCACTCCAGAAGGTCAGGACTCTGACTGGGCCACTCCAGAAGGTCAGGACTCTGACTGGGCCACTCCAGAAGGTCAGGACTCTGACTGGGTCACTCCAGAAGGTCAGGACTCTGACTGGGTCACTCCAGAAGGTCAGGACTCTGACTGGGTCACTCCAGAAGGTCAGGACTCTGACTGGGCCACTCCAGAAGGTCAGGACTCTGACTGGGCCACTCCAGAAGGTCAGGACTCTGACTGGGCCACTCCAGAAGGTCAGGACTCTCAGGACTGGGCCACTCCAGAAGGTCAGGACTCTGACTGGGCCACTCCAGAAGGTCAGGACTCTGACTGGGCCACTCCAGAAGGTCAGGACTCTGACTGGGCCACTCCAGAAGGTCAGGACTCTGACTGGGCCACTCCAGAAGGTCAGGACTCTGACTGGGCCACTCCAGAAGGTCAGGACTCTGACTGGGCCACTCCAGAAGGTCAGGACTCTGACTGGGCCACTCCAGAAGGTCAGGACTCTGACTGGGCCACTCCAGAAGGTCAGGACTCTGACTGGGCCACTCCAGAAGGTCAGGACTCTGACTGGGCCACTCCAGAAGGTCAGGACTCTGACTGGGCCACTCCAGAAGGTCAGGACTCTGACTGGGCCACTCCAGAAGGTCAGGACTCTGACTGGGCCACTCCAGAAGGTCAGGACTCTGACTGGGCCACTCCAGAAGGTCAGGACTCTGACTGGGCCACTCCAGAAGGTCAGGACTCTGACTGGGCCACTCCAGAAGGTCAGGACTCTGACTGGGCCACTCCAGAAGGTCAGGACTCTGACTGGGCCACTCCAGAAGGTCAGGACTCTGACTGGGCCACTCCAGAAGGTCAGGACTCTGACTGGGCCACTCCAGAAGGTCAGGACTCTGACTGGGCCACTCCAGAAGGTCAGGACTCTGACTGGGCCACTCCAGAAGGTCAGGACTCTGACTGGGCCACTCCAGAAGGTCAGGACTCTGACTGGGCCACTCCAGAAGGTCAGGACTCTGACAGGGCCACTCCAGAAGGTCAGGACTCTGACTGGGCCACTCCAGAAGGTCAGGACTCTGACTGGGCCACTCCAGAAGGTCAGGACTCTGACTGGGCCACTCCAGAAGGTCAGGACTCTGACTGGGCCACTCCAGAAGGTCAGGACTCTGACTGGGCCACTCCAGAAGGTCAGGACTCTGACTGGGCCACTCCAGAAGGCATATTTTCTTCTGTTCAAGCCATTCTGTTGTTGATTTACTTCTGTCTTTTGGGTCGTTGTCCTGTTGCATCACCCAACTTCTGTTGAGCTTTAATTGGCAGACAGATAGCCTTACATTCTCCTGCAAAATTTCTTGATAAACTTGGGAATTCATTTTTCTGTCAAAGATAGCAAGCTGTCCAGGCCCTGAGGCAGCAAAGCAGCCCCAAACCATGATGCTCCCTCCACCAGACTTTACAGTTGGGAGGTATTGATGTTAGTGTGCTGTACCTTCTTGTCTCCACGCATAGTATTGTTTGTTCCACACAAACAACTCAACTGTAGTTTCATCTGTCCACAGAATATTTTGCTAATAGCGCTGTGGAACATCCAGGTGCTCTTTTGCAAACTTCAGTGGTGCAGCAATGTTTTTTTGGACAGCAGTGGCTTCTTCCGTGGTGTCCTCCCATGAACACCATTCTTGTTTAGTGTTTTATGTATTGTAGACTCGTCAACAGAGATGTTAGCATGTTCCAGAGATTTCTGTAAGTCTTTAGCTGACACTCTAGGATTCTTCTTAACCTCATTGGTCATGCAGTCATTTTGCAGGACTGGGCCACTCCTAGAAGTAGCAACAGTGCTGAACTTTCTCCATTTATAGACAATTTGTTGGACTGATGAACATCAAGGCAACTCAACTGAGTTCTCATCTCAGGCAATCTTCTTGTGAACAGACGACTTTTTTAAAGGGCAGGGCTGCTCTAACCAACATCTCCAATCTGGTCTCATTGATTGGACTCCAGGTTAGCTGACTCCTGACTCCACTTAGCTTTTGGAGAAGTCATTAGCCTTGGAGAGGTCATATACTTTATCCAACCTACACTGTGAATGTTTAAATGATGTATTCAATATAGACAAGAAACATACAATACTTGGTGTGTTATTAGTTTAAGCAGACTGTGTTTGTCTGTTGTAATGACTAAGATGAAGATCAGATCACATTTGATGGACAAGTTATGCAGAAATCCAGGTCATTCCAGTGGGTTCACATACTTTGTCTTGCCACTGTAGCACCAAAAACTCATTTTGTCCTGCTTCTCTGTTGTTCCTCTGCAGCAGACATACAGGGGTCATACAGGGGTCATACTTACCAGTTTACCAACCAATTCCTCTGTTCCTCTGCAGCAGACATACAGGGGTCATACAGGGGTCATACTTACCAGCTTACCAACCAATTCCTCTGTTCCTCTGCAGCAGACATACAGGGGTCATACAGGGGTCATACTTACCAGCTTACCAACCAATTCCTCTGTTCCTCTACAGCAGACATACAGGGGTCATACTTACCAACATTGTAACAAGTTTAAGGTTACGTTCAGGCATCAGCCAATTGAAGTCGTTGATGTCGTGTCACGTGATAGAACGCTCACTACATTGTAGCTGGTCCCATCAGGTAACCTGCCACACGTTAGCCCTGTGCTAACCTCCCCATCAGGTAACCTGCCACACGTTAGCCCTATGTTAACCTCCCCATCAGGTAACCTGCTACACGTTAGCCCTATGCTAACCTCCCCATCAGGTAACCTGCCACACGTTAGCCCTATGCTAACCTCCCCATCAGGTAACCTGCCACACGTTAGCCCTATGCTAACCTCCCCATCAGGTAACCTGCCACACGTTAGCCCTATGCTAACCTCCCCATCAGGTAACCTGCCACACGTTAGCCCTATGCTAACCTCCCCAGGGGGCAGTCATTATTTCCTGTAACATCTTCCTCATCAGCCTATCAAATATCTTCCAACTCTTTTTCTCCACAAATCAACAAATAATTTCTTGAAATGGTTCAACTCGGCCACCAGAGGAATTTTGTAAACATCCAAAGTGGAGGTTTACTTTTGTTCCACTTGGGTCTGTCACAACTACCGATATGCTGCATGATGGGTCCTTGACTAAGCTACGAGCTACTGAAGATTGAACAAATTCTAAATGCATGTTTTCACACAGTCCATGTGCTTTTAGCGAATAAAGGACGTCTATACAAGAGGTTCATAGTAGAAAAGAAGTCAAACGGGTGACATCACTGCCAAGTGGCGTTCAGCAGCGCTAAGGCTCTTAACTCTGATTCTCTGGGTTACAGGAATCACGGGTTCGAGTCCCCCTCAAGTCTGATTCTCTGGGTTACTGGAACCACGGGTTCGAGTCCCCCTCAAGTCTGATTCTCTGGGTTACAGGAACCACGGGTTCGAGTCCCCCTCAAGTCTGATTCTCTGGGTTACAGGAACCACGGGTTCGAGTCCCCCTCAAGTCTGATTCTCTGGGTTACAGGAACCACGGGTTCGAGTCCCCCTCAAGTCTGATTCTCTGGGTTATAGGAACCACGGGTTCGAGTCCCCCTCAAGTCTGATTCTCTGGGTTACAGGAACCACGGGTTCGAGTCCCCTCAAGTCTGATTCTCTGGGTTACAGGAACCACGGGTTCGAGTCCCCCTCAAGTCTGATTCTCTGGGTTACAGGAACCACGGGTTCGAGTCCCCCTCAAGTCTGATTCTCTGGGTTACAGGAACCACGGGTTCGAGTCCCCCTCAAGTCTGATTCTCTGGGTTACAGGAACCACGGGTTCGAGTCCCCCTCAAGTCTGATTCTCTGGGTTACAGGAACCACGGGTTCGAGTCCCCCTCAAGTCTGATTCTCTGGGTTACAGGAACCACGGGTTCGAGTCCCCCTCAAGTCTGATTCTCTGGGTTACAGGAACCACGGGTTCGAGTCCCCCTCAAGTCTGATTCTCTGGGTTACAGGAACCACGGGTTCGAGTCCCCCTCAAGTCTGATTCTCTGGGTTACAGGAACCACGGGTTCGAGTCCCCCTCAAGTCTGTTTCTCTGGGTTACAGGAACCACGGGTTCGAGTCCCCCTCAAGTCTGATTCTCTGGGTTACAGGAATCACGGGTTCAGTTAGACAGTTAGACAGTCTCTTTGAACAGCCACCCAGGACAGACCTAGGGGTTCTTTTTCACGACACAACGTGGAGTGCCTGGATACAGCCTTTAGCCGTGATATCGTGGCCATATGCCACACCCCCCAGAGTTGCCTTATTGCTATTATAAACTGGTTCCCAACGTAATTAAGAGCAGTAAAAATAAATTTTTGTCATACCCGAGGTAATACGGTCTGATATACCACGGCTGTCAGCTAATCAACATTCAGGGCTCCAACCACCCAGTTTATAATACAGTACTTACAGTGGCCTTCAGAACTATTCACACCCCTTGACCTTTTCCACATGTTGTTTTCCAGCCTATATTTAAAATGGATTAAATGTAGATGTTTTATGACTGGCCTATACACAATAACCATAAAGTGGAATTATTATTAAATATTCCTTTAAGCATTATGAAGTTATTAATTACATTTTGGATGGTGTATCAATACACCCAGTCACTATAAAGATACAGGTGTCCTTCCTAACTCAGTTGCCGGAGAGGAAGGAAACCTCTCAGGGATTTCACCATGAGGCCAATGGTGACTTTAAAACAGTTACAGAGTTTATTGGCTGTGATGGGAGAAAACTGAGGATGGATCAACAACGTAGCTACTCCACAATACTAAACTAAATAACGGAGTGAAAACAAGCCTGTACAGAAATGTTTTTAAATATTCCAAAACATGCATCCTGTTTGCAACAAGGCACTGAAGTAATACTGCAGAAAAATGTGGCAAAGTAATGAACTCTTTTGTCCTGAATTCAAAGTGTTATGTTTGGGACAAATACAACACATTACTGAGTACCACTCTCCATATGTTCTAGCATAGTGGTGGCTGCATCATGTTATGGGTAAAGCTTGTAATCGTTAAGGACTGGGGAGTTTTTCAGGATAAAAAATAAACAGAATGTAGCTAAGCACAGACCAAATTCTAGAGGGAAACCTGGTTCAGTCTGCTCCTCACCAAACACTGGGAGATCAACTCACCTTTCAGCAAGACAATAACCTAAAACACAAGGCCAAATCTACACTGGAGTTGCTTACCAAGAAGACAGTGAATGTTCCTGAGTGGCCGAGTTACAGTTTTGACTTCAATCTACTTGAACATCTGTGTCAAGACCTGAAAATAGTTGTGTAGCAATGATCAACAACCAACTTGACAGATTTTGAAGATTTTTGAGAATAATAAATGGCCAAATGTTGCACAATCCAGGTGGGCAAAGCTCTTAGAGACTCTCAACTGTAACCGCTGCCAAAGGTGATTCTAACATATATTGACTTAGGGGTGTGAATACTTATGTAAATGAGATATTTCATTATTTCATTTTTAATACATTTGCAAACATTTCTATAGAAAATAAAATATTTGTCATTATGGGATGTAGATGGATGAGAAGAGCATCTATTTAACCCATTTTGAATTTGGGTTGGAACACGGCAACGTGGGTAATAAGTCCAGGGGTCTGAATACTTTCTGAAGGTACTTTACAACTGGGTGGAACAGCATCTCAACGTTGTGAAAGTGACCAGGGGGATTCCTCGTCAGCTGTACAACAGAATGCCTTCAATCCTTTCCCAGTGTTGTTCAAAGACGAAATGGAGACTCAACTAAAATATAAACATGTTTCATGAGCTCAAATAAAAGATCCCAGAAGTGTTTAATTCGCACAAAAAGCTTATTTCTCTTAAACTTTGTACACTAATTTGTTTGCATCCCTGTTAGTGAGCATTTCTCCTTTGCCAAGATAATCCATCCACCTGACAGGTGGGGCATATCAAGAAGCTGATTAAACAGCATGATCATTACACAGAAAACACTGAAGGACCCCCTAAACCTGTGGCTATACAGAAGGACCCCCTAACCCTGTGGCCATGCTGAAGGACCCCCTAACCCTCTGGCTATACAGAAGGACCCCCTAACCCTGTGGCCATGCTGAAGGACCCCCTAACCCTGTGGCCATGCTGAAGGACCCCCTAAACCTGTGGCCATGCTGAAGGACCCCCTAACCCTCTGGCCATGCTGAAGGACCCCCTAACCCTCTGGCCATACTGAAGGACCCCCTAACCCTCTGGCCATGCTGAAGGACCCCCTAACCCTCTGGCCATGCTGAAGGACCCCTAACCCTCTGGCTATACTGAGGGACCCAAAACCCTGTGGCGATGCTGAAGGACCCCTAACCCTCTGGCCATACTGAAGGACCCCCTAACCCTCTGGCTATACTGAAGGACCCCCTAACCCTCTGGCTATACTGAGGGACCCCTAACCCTGTGGCCATGCTGAAGGACCCCTAACCCTCTGGCCATACTGAAGGACCCCTAACCCTGTGGCCATGCTGAAGGACCCCCTAACCCTCTGGCTATACTGAAGGACCCCCTAACCCTCTGGCCATGCTGAAGGACCCCCTAACCCTCTGGCTGGGAAACGCTGAAGTCCTCTTAGGGCTAGGCATCCCACGGGGCGGCAGGGTAGCCTAGTGGTTAGAGCGTAGTAACCGAAAGTTTGCAAGTTCGAATCCCTGAGCTGACAAGGTACAAATCTGTCGTTCTGCCCCTGAACAGGCAGTTAACCCCACTGTTCCTAGGCCGTCATTGAAAATAAGAATTTGTTCTTAACTGACTTCCCTAGTAAAATAAAGGTACAATTAAAATTAAAACAATTTAATAGTGGGACAACTTCCTGTGAAACTGGAGGCAATTCAAATAAATAATCATAAAAATGATGGATATTAAACATTTAGGTACATACAAGTGTATTATATCGGTTGAAAGCTTAAATTCTTGTTAATCTAACTGCATTGTCCGATTTACAGTAGCTATTAAAGTGAAAACATGCCATGCGATTGTTTGAGGACGGTGCCCCACATCAAAGTATTTTTCGACCAGCACAGATTTCAGAAATTCACAAATAGCGACTTACTTTTTGATAATCTTGCTCTGATTTGTCATCCAAAGGGTCACAGCAATAACATGTAGTGGCGTTTTGTTAGATAAAATCCTTCTTTATATCCCAAAAAAGTCTGTTTAGTTGGCGCCATCGATTTGTGTAATCCACTCGTTCAACATGCAGAGAAAGGAATCTGAAAATCTACCCCTAAACTTTGTTTCAAAGTCAAAATACGTTTCTATTTACCCCTCAGACACCCTAAAATGTCATCAAACTATAATATTTCTTACGGAATGAAGTATGTTCAATAGATTTTAGCAGGTATGTAATGTCTTCATGTCGCGTCCATACACGAATTTCCAAGACTGTGTCCCTGAACTAAAACTGATATTTCTTATTTGTTTTGGAATTTACAAGCCTTGAACCTTGAACATAGACTGCTGACACCCTGTGGTAGCCATAGGAATTGCATCCTGGGAGCTAGAATTGACCGTGCCCTTATACTTGCCATTTTAAGAGCACGGTCTCTGAAAAAAAAAACATTTTCTTTGGATTTTCTCCTAGCATATCTATTGTGTTATATTCTCCTACCATATCTATTGTGTTATATTCCCCTACCATATCTATTGTGTTATATTCTCCTACCATATCTATTGTGTTATATTCTCCTACCATATCTATTGTGTTATATTCTCCTACCATATCTATTGTGTTATATTCTCCTAGCATATCTATCGTGTTATATTCTCCTACCATATCTATCGTGTTATATTCTCCTAGATTATTTTAACATTTCTACAAACTGAAAACAAAGTGTTTTCTTTCCAATGGTACCAATTATATGCATATCCTGACATGCCCAAAGCATATACTTTGGCCATGTCATTCAGGTGGAAATTGTGAAGATTGGGCCTAGCCTTAAGAAGTGTTTAATTTAGGAGATGTTTAGTTCTCATTTAGTGTGTTTCTCTCTCTCGCTCTCTCTCTCCCTCTCCCCCTTCCTTCCTCTCTCCCTCTCCCCCTTCCTTCCTCTCTCCCTCTCCCCCTTCCTTCCTCTCTCCCTCCCCCTTCCTTCCTCTCTCCCTCTCCCCCTTCCTTCCTCTCTCCCTCTCCCCCTTCCTTCCTCTCTCCCTCTCCCCCTTCCTTCCTCTCTCCCTCTCCCCCTTCCTTCCTCTCTCCCTCTCCCCCTTCCTTCCTCTCTCCCTCTCCCTCTCCCCCGCTCACGGCCTGAGGCCGTGTTTATACAGAGCTCTCATAATCACCTAACTTCTCCCTTGTCAGACATCTCAAATCCCCTTCCCCTCTTCCCTGTCTCCTCCATCTCGTCCTCCACCCCTTTCCTTCTCCCTCTCTCTTCCTCCCCCTCTTCTCTGTCTCCTCCATCTCGTCCTCCACCCCTTTCCTTCTCCCTCTTCCTCCCCCTCTTCCCTGTCTCCTCCATCTCGTCCTCCACCCCTTTCCTTCTCCCTCTCTCTTCCTCCCCCTCTTCTCTGTCTCCTCCATCTCGTCCTCCACCCCTTTCCTTCTCCCTCTCTCTTCCTCCCCCTCTTCCCTGTCTCCTCCATCTCGTCCTCCACCCCTTTCCT
>NW_025745928.1:52500-57500 GCF_021184085.1 Oncorhynchus gorbuscha | reverse complement strand
CACACACACACACACACACACACACACACACACACACACACACACACACACACACACACACACACACACACACACACACACACACACACACACACACAGGCTTTGCACAAGTGTTTCCAGACTTTGCACCAAAGGTGTTTTGGGCCAAACACTGGTTTCCACCTCTGAGGCAACTGTTCTGATTATACACACTTCCCTGTCCAAGAGTCAGTGTCAGCCCTGGTGATGGAAATACTGGTCCTGTAGTGGAATAACACCATTACTGGTGCTGTAGAGGAATAACACCATTACTGGTCCTGTAGTGGAATAACACCATTACTGGTCCTGTAGTGGAATAACACCATTACTGGTGCTGTAGAGGAATAACACCATTACTGGTCCTGTAGTGGAATAACACCATTACTGGTCCTGTAGAGGAATAACACCATTACTGGTCCTGTAGAGGAATAACACCATTACTGGTCCTGTAGAGGAATAACACCATTACTGGTCCTGTAGTGGAATAACACCATTACTGGTCCTGTAGTGGAATAACACCATTACTGGTCCTGTAGTGGAATAACACCATTACTGGTCCTGTAGTGGAATAACACCATTACTGGTCCTGTAGTGGAATAACTCCATTACTGGTCCTGTAGTGGAATAACACCATTACTGGTACTGTAGAGGAATAACACCATTACTGGTCCTGTAGTGGAATAACACCATTACTGGTCCTGTAGTGGAATAACACCATTACTGGTGCTGTAGAGGAATAACACCATTACTGGTCCTGTAGTGGAATAACGCCATTACTGGTCCTGTAGAGGAATAACACCATTACTGGTCCTGTAGAGGAATAACACCATTACTGTCCAGTAGTGGAATAACACCATTACTGGTCCTGTATAGGAATAACACCATTACTGGTCCTGTAGAGGAATAACACCATTACTGGTCCTGTAGAGGAATAACACCATTACTGGTGCTGTAGAGGAATACCACCATTACTGGTCCTGTAGTGGAATAACACCATTACTGGTCCTGTAGAGGAATAACACCATTACTGGTCCTGTAGAGGAATAACACCATTACTGGTCCTGTAGAGGAATAACACCATTACTGTCCAGTAGTGGAATAACACCATTACTGTCCTGTTGTGGAATAACACCATTACTGGTGCTGTAGAGCAATAACACCATTCCTGGTCCTGTAGAGGAATAACACCGTTACTGGTCCTGTAGAGGAATAACACCGTTACTGGTCCTGTAGAGGAATAACGTAGAGGGTATGGGGTGGAGGGTTGGCGAGGTAGAGGGTATGGGGTGGAGGGTTGGCGAGGTAGAGGGTATGAGGTGGAGGGTATGGGGTGGAGGTGTAGAGGGTTGGAGAGGTAGAGGATATGGGCGGAGGGTTAGAGGATATGGGGTAGAGGGGTATGAGGGGTATGGGGCAGAGGAGTAGAGGGTATGTGGTGGAGGGTTGGGGGGTAGAGGGTATGTGGTGGAGGGTTAGGGGGTGGAGGGGTGGAGGGTTGGGGGTGTAGAGGGTATGTGGTGGAGGGTTAGGGGGTGGAGGGGTGGAGGGTTGGGGGGTAGAGGGTATGTGGTGGAGGGTTAGGGGGTGGAGGGGTAGAGGGAAAGTCACATCTGAGAGGTATAGTGTCATAAATAGACGACCTGCCGTGTGTGTGTTGTGTGTGTGTGATGCGTGTTAAATGCCTGAGTGGGTGAGGACACATGTTAGGTGTGTGTGGTTTCATGGACCAGGCCTTGCAATGATGTAATCCTGTTTACAGCTCTCTTCCTTCTTTCATTCAGCCCTTCTCTCGTTCCTCCTCTCCTCCTCTCCTCTCCTCCTCTCCTCTCCTCCTCTCCTCTCCTCCTCTCAACCCATTGAGGAATTTGCTGCGAGACGGGGCCTGACAAATAGGCTTTCACACACACACACACACACACACACACACACACACACACACACACACACACACACACACACACACACACACACACACACACACACACACACACACACACACACACACACACACACACACACACACACACACTCCCTGGTCCTAAAAACCTTACCACACTTCTGTATGGGGAGTAGAAAGAGAAAGAGGTGTGAGACGTAGAGAGGTAATGTAGTCACAACAAGAGAGAGGTAATGCAGTCACAACAAGAGGAGAGAGGTAATGCAGTCACAACAAGAGGAGAGATGTAATGTAGTCACATCAACAAGATGAGAGAGGTAATGCAGTCACAACAAGAGGAGAGATGTAATGTAGTCACAACAAGAGGAGAGATGTAATGTAGTCACAACAAGAGGAGTGAGGTATTGTAGTCACACCAACAAGATGAGAGAGGTAATGTAGTCACAACAAGAGGAGAGATGTAATGTAGTCACAACAAGAGGAGTGAGGTATTGTAGTCACACCAACAAGATGAGAGAGGTAATGTAGTCACATCAACAAGAGGAGAGAGGTAATGTAGTCACATCAACAAGAGGAGAGAGGTAATGCAGTGATACCAAGAGGAGAGAGGTAATGTAGTCACAACAACAAGAGGAGAGAGGTAATGTAGTCACTTCAACAAGAGAGATGTAATATAGTCACATCAACAAGAGAGAGGTAATGTAGTCACATCAACAAGAGAGAGGTAATGTAGTCATATCAACAAGAGGAGAGGTAATGTAGTCACATCATCAAGAGGAGAGAGGTAATGTAGTCACATCAACAAGAGGAGAGAGGTAATGTAGTCACTTCAACAAGAGAGATGTAATATAGTCACATCAACAAGAGAGAGGTAATGTAGTCACATCAACAAGAGGGGAGAGGTAATGTAGTCACATCAACAAGAGGAGACAGGTAATGTAGTCACATCAACAAGATAAGAGAGGTAATGTAGTCACATCAACAAGATGAGAGAGGTAATGTAGTGACAGCAAGAGGAGAGAGGTAATGTAGTCACATCAACAAGATGAGAGAGGTAATGTAGTGACAGCAAGATGAGAGAGGTAATGTAGTCACATCAACAAGAGGAGAGGTAATGTAGCTACATCAACAAGAGAGAGAGGTAGTGTAGCTACATCAAGAAGAAGAGAGAGAATGAGAGGTAATGTAGCTACATCAACAAGAGGAGTGCGAAATAGAGAGAGGTAATGTAGCTACATCAACAAGATAAGAGAGGTAGAGCGAGGTAATGTAGCTACATCAACAAGAGGAGAGGTGTAGAGAGGTAATGTAGCTACATCAATAATAGAGAGGTAATGTAGCTATATCAACAAGAGTAGATTGGGTAATGTAACTAAATCGACAAGAGGTGTGAGAAGTAGAGGTAATGTAGCTACATCAACAAGAGAAGAGAGGTAGAGCGAGGTAATGTAGCGACATCAAGAAGAGAGAGAATGAGAGGTAATGTAGCTACATCAACAAGAGAGAGAGGTAATTTAGCTACATCAAGAAGAAGAGAGAGAATGAGAGGTCATGTAGCAACATCAACGAGAGAGGTAATGGAGTCACTTCAACAAGAGAGATGTAATATAGTCACATCAACAAGAGAGAGGTAATGTAGTCACATCAACAAGAGAGAGGTAATGTAGTCATATCAACAAGAGGAGAGGTAATGTAGTCACATCATCAAGAGGAGAGAGGTAATGTAGTCACATCAACAAGAGGAGAGAGGTAATGTAGTCACTTCAACAAGAGAGATGTAATATAGTCACATCAACAAGAGAGAGGTAATGTAGTCACATCAACAAGAGGGGAGAGGTAATGTAGTCACATCAACAAGAGGAGACAGGTAATGTAGTCACATCAACAAGATAAGAGAGGTAATGTAGTCACATCAACAAGATGAGAGAGGTAATGTAGTGACAGCAAGAGGAGAGAGGTAATGTAGTCACATCAACAAGATGAGAGAGGTAATGTAGTGACAGCAAGATGAGAGAGGTAATGTAGTCACATCAACAAGAGGAGAGGTAATGTAGCTACATCAACAAGAGAGAGAGGTAGTGTAGCTACATCAAGAAGAAGAGAGAGAATGAGAGGTAATGTAGCTACATCAACAAGAGGAGTGCGAAATAGAGAGAGGTAATGTAGCTACATCAACAAGATAAGAGAGGTAGAGCGAGGTAATGTAGCTACATCAACAAGAGGAGAGGTGTAGAGAGGTAATGTAGCTACATCAATAATAGAGAGGTAATGTAGCTATATCAACAAGAGTAGATTGGGTAATGTAACTAAATCGACAAGAGGTGTGAGAAGTAGAGGTAATGTAGCTACATCAACAAGAGAAGAGAGGTAGAGCGAGGTAATGTAGCGACATCAAGAAGAGAGAGAATGAGAGGTAATGTAGCTACATCAACAAGAGAGAGAGGTAATTTAGCTACATCAAGAAGAAGAGAGAGAATGAGAGGTCATGTAGCAACATCAACGAGAGAGGTAATGGAGCAACATCAACAAGAGAAGAGAGGTAGAGCGAGGTAATGTATCTACATCAACAGAGGAGAGAGATGTAGAGAGATGTAATGTAGCTACGTCAATAAGAGAGGTAATGTAGCTACATCAACAAGAGTAGAGCGGGGTCATGTAGCTACATCAACAAGAGGCGTGAGAAGTAGAGGTAATGTAGATACACCAACAAGAGAGAAGTAGAGTTAATGTAGCTTCATCAACAAGAGAAAGAAGTAGAGGTAATGTAGCTACATCAACAAGAGGCGTGAGAAGTAGAGGTAATGTAGATACACCAACAAGAGAGAAGTAGAGTTAATGTAGCTTCATCAACAAGAGAAAGAAGTAGAGGTAATTTAGCTACATCAACAAGAGAGATGGGTAATGTAGCTACATCAACAAGAGAGATGGGTAATGTAACTACATCAACAAGAGAGATGGGTAATGTAGCTACATCAACAAGAGAGATGGGTAATGTAGCTACATCAACAAGAGAGATGGGTAATGTAACTACATCAACAAGAGAGATGGGTAATGTAGCTACATCAACAAGAGAGATGGGTAATGT
>NW_025745928.1:35000-47500 GCF_021184085.1 Oncorhynchus gorbuscha | reverse complement strand
GGAGATGGAGGGTTGGAGAGGGAGGGTTAGAGAGGGAGAGGGAGATGGAGGGTTAGAGAGGGAGAGGGAGGGTTAGAGAGGGAGAGGGAGGGTTAGAGAGGGAGATGGAGGGTCAGAGAGGGAGATGGAGGGTTAGAGAGGGAGGGTTAGAGAGGGAGATGGAGGGTTAGAGAGGGAGAGGGAGGGTTAGAGAGGGAGAGGGAGGGTTAGAGAGGGAGAGGGAGGGTTAGAGAGGGAGAGGGAGGGTTAGAGAGGGAGAGGGAGGGTTAGAGGGGGAGAGGGAGGGTTAGAGAGGGAGAGGGAGGGTTAGAGAGGGAGCGGGAGGGTTAGAGAGGGAGAAGGGAGGGTTGGAGAGGGAGAGGGAGGGTTAGAGAGGGTTAGAGAGGGAGAGGGAGGGTTAGAGAGGGAGGGTTAGAGAGGGAGAGGGAGGGTTAGAGAGGGAGAGGGAGGGTTAGAGAGGGAGAGGGAGGGTTAGAGAGGGAGAGGGAGGGTTAGAGAGGGAGAGGGAGAGGGAGGGTTAGAGAGGGAGAGGGAGGGTTAGAGAGGGAGAGGGAGGGTTAGAGAGGGAGAGGGAGGGTTAGAGAGGGAGAGGGAGGGTTAGAGAGGGAGAGGGAGGGTTAGAGAGGGAGAGGGAGGGTTAGAGAGGGAGAGGGAGGGTTAGAGAGGGAGAGGGAGGGTTGGAGAGGGAGAGGGAGGGTTAGAGAGGGAGAGGGAGGGTTAGAGAGGGAGAGGGAGGGTTAGAGAGGGAGATGGAGGGTTAGAGAGGGAGAGGGAGGGTTAGAGAGGGAGAGGGAGGGTTAGAGAGGGAGATGGAGGGTTAGAGAGGGAGATGGAGGGTCAGAGAGGAGATGGAGGGTTAGAGAGGGAGGGTTAGAGAGGGAGATGGAGGGTTAGAGAGGGAGAGGGAGGGTTAGAGAGGGAGATGGAGGGTTAGAGAGGGAGAGGGAGGGTTAGAGAGGGAGAGGGAGGGTTGGAGAGGGAGAGGGAGGGTTAGAGAGGGAGAGGGAGGTTAGAGAGGGAGAGGGAGGGTTAGAGAGGGAAGGGAGGGTTAGAGAGGGAGCGGGAGGGTTAGAGAGGGAGAAGGGAGGGTTGGAGAGGGAGAGGGAGGGTTAGAGAGGGTTAGAGAGGGAGGGTTAGAGGGTTAGAGAGGGAGAGGGAGGGTTAGAGAGGGAGAGGGAGGGTTAGAGAGGGAGAGGGAGGGTTAGAGAGGGAGAGGGAGGGTTAGAGAGGGAGAGGGAGGGTTAGAGAGGGAGATGGAGGGTTAGAGAGGGAGAGGGAGGGTTAGAGAGGGAGGGTTAGAGAGGGAGAGGGAGGGTTAGAGAGGGAGAGGGAGGGTTAGAGAGGGAGAGGGAGGGTTAGAGAGGGAGAGGGAGGGTTAGAGAGGGAGATGGAGCGTTTGACAAGGAAACTGTGGTTGTCAACAGGTTGGAATACATAGACGATATCAAGCAGCCCAGATACAAGCTGTGATGTGTGTGTGTGTGTGTGTGTGTGTGTGTGTGTGTGTGTGTGTGTGTGTGTGTGTGTGTGTGTGTGTGTGTGTGTGTGTGTGTGTGTGTGTGTGTGTGTGTGTGTGTGTGTGTGTGTGTGTGTTTGAGGAAAGGGGATGATGGTGTTTTCTTCATCTGTTTATTCACCTGTCATTGGTTCTGATAATGATTACTAGGCCCCCCCTTTGTTTCTCTCTCCTTCTCTCCCTCCCCCTCTGTTTCTCTCTCCTTCTCTCCCCCTCTGTTTCTCTCTCTCCTTCTCTCCCCCCTCTGTTTCTCTCTCCTTCTCTCCCCTCCCCCTCTGTTTCTCTCTCCTTCTCTCCCCTCCCCCTCTGTTTCCTTCTCTCTCTTCTCTCCCCTCCCCCTCTGTTTCTCTCTCCTTCTCTCTCCCCTATCCCTCATTTCTCCATCCCTCCCTCCCTCTCTGTCTCCATCTCTCTCTCCCCTCCCTCCCTCTCTGTCTCCATCTCTCTCTCTCCCTCCCTCTCTGTCTCCATCTCTCTCTCTCCCCTCCCTCCCTCCTCTGTCTCCATCTCTCTCTCTCCCCTCCCTCCCTCAGTCTCCATCTCTCTCCCTCTCCCCCTCCCTCCCTCCTCTCCCTCCCTCCCTCTCTGTCTCCATCTCTCTCTCTCCCCTCCCTCCCTCCCTCAGTCTCCATCTCTCCCCTCCCTCCCTCTGTCTCCCTCCTTCCCTCAGTCTCCATGTCTCTCTCTCCCCTCCCTCCCTCCCTCTCTGTGTATCAGGTGACAGGGGGATTGGGGTTGATAATCAGGGTCTGTATTTTCTCATCAGTCTTAAATCAGACCAATTACACGCTAGCTGATGGAGAGCATGGTCAGGTTGATGTAGGGTGATAAGAAACACACACACACACACACACACACACACACACACACACACACACACACACACACACACTGTCACAGGTTTACACACACAGACACACATCCCACACACACACACACACACACACACACACACACACACACACACACACACACACACACACACACACACACACACACACACACACACACACACACACACACACAGAGATACAGACACAAACACACACACCCCTCTAGGATTAAGCGCTCTGTCTCAGGGTATCTGCCTCTCTTATCAGAGACAACCATCCCTGACATGACCTGTCTCCTGCCATGGCTGCAGTGTTACACACACACAGATACACACACACACACACACACACACACACACACACACACACACACACACACACACACACACACACACACACACACACACACACACACACACACACACACACACACACACACACACACACACACACGTATACACACATTTACTTAAGGTTATTGTGATGTGCAGTACCAGTCTAAAGTTTGGACACACCTACTAATTCAAGGGTTTTTCTTTATTTTTACAATTTTCTACATAATAGTCAAGACATCAACACTATGAAATAACACATATGGAATCATGTAGTAACCTCAAAAGTGTTAAACAAATCTAAATATATTTTACACTCTTCAAAGCCACCCTTTGCCTTGATGACAGCGTTGCACACACTCTTACGAGCCTCTCTTGGGCTGAGGGATATTTTAGCCCAGGCTAAGTGAGTGTTCACACGTGCACATTGTAACGTGGGCTAGCACCAACCTTAGCTGATGGTGTTAATACAGGGGACATGGTGTTAATACAGGGGACATGGTGTTAATACAGGGGACATGGTGTTAATACAGGGGACATGGTGTTAATACAGGGGACATGGTGTTTATACAGGGGACATGGTGTTTATACAGGGGACATGGTTGGACATGGTGTTAATACAGGGGACATGGTGTTACTACAGGGGACATGGTGTTACTACAGGGGACATGGTGTTAATACAGGGGACATGGTGTTAATACAGGGGACATGGTGTTAATACAGGGGACATGGGGGGACATGGTGTTAATACAGGGGACATGGTGTTACTACAGGGGACATGGTGTTACTACAGGGGACATGGTGTTACTACAGGGGACATGGTGTTAATACAGGGGACATGGTGTTAATACAGGGGACATGGTGTTAATACAGGGGACATCATTACATGGTGTTTATACAGGGGACATGGTGTTTATACAGGGGACATGGTTGGACATGGTGTTAATACAGGGGACATGGTGTTACTACAGGGGACATGGTGTTACTACAGGGGACATGGTGTTACTACAGGGGACATGGTGTTAATACAGGGGACATGGTGTTAATACAGGGGACATGGTGTTAATACAGGGGACATGGTGTTTATACAGGGGACATGGTGTTAATACAGGGGACATGGTGTTAATGCAGGGGACAAGGTGTTAATACAGGGGACATGGTGTTAATACAGGGGACATTGTGTTAATACAGGGGACATGGGGGACATGGTGTTTATACAGGGGACATGGGGGGACATGGTGTTAATACAGAGGACATGGTGTTAATACGGGGGACATGGTGTTAATACAGGGGACATGGTGTTAATACAGGGGACATGGTGTTATACAGGGGACATGGTGTTTATACAGGGGACATGGTGTTAATACAGGGGACATGGTGTTAATACAGGGGACATCATTACATGGTGTTAATACAGGGGACATGGTGTTTATACAGGGGACATGGTGTTTATACAGGGGACATGGTGTTTATACAGGGGACATGGTGTTTATACAGGGGACATGGTGTTAATACAGGGGACATGGTGTTAATACAGGGGACATGGTGTTAATACAGGGGACATGGTGTTTATACAGGGGACATGGTGTTTATACAGGGGACATGGTGTTAATACAGGGGACATGGTGTTAATACAGGGGACATGGTGTTAATACAGGGGACATGGTGTTAATACAGGGGACATGGGGGGACATGGTGTTAATACAGGGGACATGGTGTTAATACAGGGGACATGGTGTTAATACAGGGGACATGGTGTTAATACAGGGGACATGGTGTTAATACAGGGGACATGGGGGACATGGTGTTAATACAGGGGACATGGTGTTAATACAGGGGACATGGTGTTAATACAGGGGACATGGGGGGACATGGTGTTAATACAGGGGACATGGTGTTTATACAGGGGACATGGTGTTTATACAGGGGACATGGTTGGACATGGTGTTAATACAGGGGACATGGTGTTACTACAGGGGACATGGTGTTACTACAGGGGACATGGTGTTACTACAGGGGACATGGTGTTAATACAGGGGACATGGTGTTTATACAGGGGACATGGTGTTACAGGGGACATGGGGACATGGTGTTAATACAGGGGACATGGTGTTAATACAGGGGACATGGTGTTTATACAGGGGACATGGTGTTTTTACAGGGGACATGGGGGGACATGGTGTTAATACAGGGGACATGGTGTTAATACAGGGGACATGGTGTTAATACAGGGGACATGGTGTTAATACAGGGGACATGGTGTTTATACAGGGGACATGGTGTTTATACAGGGGACATGGTGTTTATACAGGGGACATGGTGGGGACATGGGGACATGGTTGGACATGGTGTTAATACAGGGGACATGGTGTTACTACAGGGGACATGGTGTTACTACATGGGACATGGTGTCATACAGGGGACATGGTGTTAATACAGGGGACATGGTGTTTATACAGGGGACATGGTGTTACATGGGTTACATGGGGACATGGTGTTAATACAGGGGACATGGTGTTACTACAGGGGACATGGTGTTTATACAGGGGACATGGTGTTAATACAGGGGACATGGTGTTTATACAGGGGACATGGTGTTAATACAGGGGACATGGGGGACATGGTGTTTAGGGGACATGGTGTTTATACAGGGGACATGGTGTTAATACAGGGGACATGGTGTTAATACAGGGGACATGGTGTTTATACAGGGGACATGGTGGTTTATACAGGGGACATGGTGTTAATACAGGGGACATGGTGTTAATACAGGGGACATGGTGTTAAGGGGACATGGTGTTTAGGGGACATGGTGGGGGACATGGTGTTAATACAGGGGACATGGTGTTAATACAGGGGACATGGTGTTAATACAGGGGGCATGGTGTTAATACAGGGGACATGGTGTTTATACAGGGGACATGGTGTTTATACAGGGGACATGGTGTTAATACAGGGGACATGGTGTTAATACAGGGGACATGGTGTTAATACAGGGGACATGGTGTTAATACAGGGGACATGGTGTTAATACAGGGGACATGGTGTTTGGTGATGGCTGGTTTGGTGTAGTAATTACTATGTGTGTTCCTGTGTTAGTGGTTTAGTTTGGTAATGGCTGGTTTGGTGTAGTAATGAGATGTGTTCCTGTGTAAGTGGTTTAGTTTGGTGATGGCTGGTTTGGTGTAGTAATGAGATGTGTTCCTGTGTAAGTGGTTTAGTTTGGTGATGGCTGGTTTGGTGTAGTAATGAGATGTGTTCCTGTGTAAGTGGTTTAGTTTGGTGATGGCTGGTTTGGTGTAGTAATGAGATGTGTTCCTGTGTAAGTGGTTTAGTTTGGTGATGGCTGGTTTGGTGTAGTAATGAGATGTGTTCCTGTGTAAGTGGTTTAGTTTGGTGATGGCTGGTTTGGTGTAGTAATGAGATGTGTTCCTGTGTAAGTGGTTTAGTTTGGTAATGGCTGGTTTGGTGTAGTAATGAGATGTGTTCCTGTGTAAGTGGTTTAGTTTGGTGATGGCTGGTTTGGTGTAGTAATGAGATGTGTCTCACCCTGTGTGTCTGCGCAGGCGTATGATGTATTTGCCAACCTGGGCATCAGTCGTCTGTTGGAGCCATCTGACATGGTTCTGCTGGCCATCCCTGACAAACTAACCGTCATGACGTACCTCTACCAGATCAGAGCCCACTTCAGTGGAGAGGAACTCAACGTGGTGCAGATAGAAGCCAACAGCAGCCGCAGCACATACAAGGTGGGTCTGTTGATGTTGTGTACTAATACAAGGTGGGTCTGTTGATGTTCTGTAGTAATACAAGGTGGGTCTGTTGATGTTCTGTACATACAAGGTGGGTCTGTTGATGTTGTGTACTAATACAAGGTGGGTCTGTTGATGTTCTGTATACATACAAGGTGGGTCTGTTGATGTTCTGTACTAATACATACAAGGTGGGTCTGTTGATGTTCTGTACTAATACATACAAGGTGGGTCTGTTGATGTTCTGTACATACAAGGTGGGTCTGTTGATGTTGTGTAGTAATACATACAAGGTGGGTCTGTTGATGTTCTGTAGTAATACATACAAGGTGGGTCTGTTGATGTTCTGTACTAATACATACAAGGTGGGTCTGTTGATGTTGTGTATACATACAAGGTGGGTCTGTTGATGTTGTGTAGTAATACAAGGTGGGTCTGTTGATGTTGTGTACTAATACAAGGTGGGTCTGTTGATGTTCTGTACTAATACAAGGTGGGTCTGTTGATGTTGTGTAGTAATACATACTATGGGGCCACTTCTCCTGTTAAACCTCGTATTCATCTCCAGCACCACTGTTTCTATACTCTATGGGGAAACTGCTTTTTTCTAAGTTCTGTTGTCAAAGAGAAGAAATGAGAAAATGTCTCCGTGTGAGGTCATCAGGTTCTCCTGGGTAAATGTCCCCGTGTGAGGTCATCAGGTTCTCCTGAGTAAATGTCCCCGTGTGAGGTCATCAGGTTCTCCTGAGTAAATGTCCCCGTGTGAGGTCATCAGGGTCTCTGAGCAAATGTCCCCGTGTGAGGTCATCAGGTTCTCCTGGGTAAATGTCCCCGTGTGAGGTCATCAGGTTCTCCTGGGTAAATGTCCCCGTGTGAGGTCATCAGGTTCTCCTGAGTAAATGTCTCCGTGTGAGGTCATGAGGTTCCCCTGGGTAAATGTCCCCGTGTGAGGTCATCAGGTTCTCCTGAGTAAATGTCCCCGTGTGAGGTCATCAGGGTCCCCTGAGCAAATGTCCCCGTGTGAGGTCATCAGGGTCCCTGAGTAAATGTCTCCGTGTGAGGTCATCAGGTTCTCCTGAGTAAATGTCCCCGTGTGAGGTCATCAGGTTCTCCTGAGTAAATGTCTCCGTGTGAGGTCATCAGGATGTCTTTATTTATTTTGATTCAGTGCCTTTCAACAACTAGTTCCCAGCCTGGGGGAGGATGTTTGACTCGCTGTGTCCCAGCGAAACTCATATTAGTTGGGGGGGGGGGTTTGTGAGAAAGAGTTATACAACTAAATTAAAATGTTATTATTCTTGTCATTAAAGGTGGGAGACTTCGAGACAGACACCAACGCCTCCATCGGCCAGGACAAGTTCTATGCTGAGCTAAACGTCAGTGACGCTAATGCTCAGACCACTGGATCCAGTGGGGACGTTAGCATCGGAGCTAACTGCGCTAGCGCCACGAATGGAGCCGTGGGGAAAGAGGAGGAGGAGATGGAGGTGGTGAGGAAGAGTGAGACTGTATCTTTCTCCCTCCCTGACTTTGGGGTGTCCCCCTCCTCTCCCAGCTCGCCCCCCCTCCCATTGCCCCGCGCGGCTCTACCCCCCACCGCCACAGAGTCCTCCCACCCCAGAGCCGCGCCTCGCTCCCTTGCCACCACACCTCTGGGAGACGATCGTCGTCAACTACAACTACCCCTGAAGGCAGTCACCCTGGGCCTGAGCCAGCTCCCGCTGAGGACGGAGAGAGGGATGGAGAGGGGGCCGGAGAGAGGGATGGAGAGAGGGATGGAGAGAGGGACGGAGAGAGGGACGGAGAGGGAGACTGAGAGAGGGACGGAGAGGGAGACGGAGAGGGGGCCGGAGAGGGAGACTGAGAGAGGGATGGAGAGAGGGATGGAGAGAGGGACGGAGAGAGGGACAGAGAGAGGGGCGGAGAGGGAGACGGAGAGAGGGATGGAGAGAGGGACGGAGAGGGAGACGAGGGAGCAGGAAGGGATGAGAGATGGAGCCCCGGACAACGGGGCCATAGATTCAGGGTCACCTACACGGCAAGGAGCCTCTGTAGGGGCCTCGTCTCCCTCCTCCCACAAGCTGGGCTTCTCCTACAACCGTGATGCTGACCTCATCAAGAAGAAGAGGGCCAGCCTCCGTCACTCTGAGTCTGAGACCGCCTCCGACTGCAGCGACCCCACCCCTAACAACCACGCTGACACGCCCACTAAACAGGTAAATGTCTAGACATTCCTACTGATTTGATGTGATTGATTGATTGATTGATTGATTGATTGATTGATTTGATGTGATTGATTGATTGATTGACTGATGAATTATATCTCAGGTTCAAACAGCGTTTGGTCTTAATGAGACCTTTAAGGACACCAGCTGTAGACACTCTGACTCTTAACAGGTCAACACACTAACGACGGTTCTTTCTTCACCTCCACGCGTTTATTTCATCCCTGCCGCACCTATAATTAAACGACTCATCTTCCCGTCAGTGATCAGTGTAATCAGGTGCTCTTGTCCGAAGCCACAACCTGATGAATGTAGTAACAGTGTAGCTTCGTGCTGAAGAGGCAGAGTTGAGAAACACCGATCCAGTCAAACAGCATGTGGTGCTTCTGATGGATTTCTGCTACGGAGAAAACTGCTGCTTCCCATCCCGTTTCAGATGTTGTCACCGTGGGCCCGAGCAGCCGTCAGGTGGAGAGGCGCTAACATTACCCAAACATCCCACAAGCTCTTTTGACATTTCATTATATTTTTCATTATATTTCTCATCCCGCTGTGTGATGGCAGGTTGTGCTCTGGCTGTGTGGATACGCTTCACAGGACACGCCTCCGTTCTCGCAGTCACACACACACACACACACCTGTCTGCCTGCCTTAACCCCTCGATCATAACACCGTTTAACACCTTGAAAGGTCGCGGTGGAGGTCACTGCAGTCGTAATGCTACGTCTACGTCAGAGCTGTATATTAAATGATTAGCATCGCTGTTAAGGCTTTGTGGTCCGACTTGGAAAACTCCAGATTTACGTTATTTCCAGCGTGACCAGATTGTAGCAGGTTGAACCTTGTTCAGCTCTGCAGAGTGGCCACTAACTGGCACAGCCTCATAGTCATCAAATCATAGTCAACCTATTCTTAACCACACTGCTAACCCTAATGCCTAACCTTAACTACATGTCTAACCCTAATGCCTAACCTTAACCACACTGCTAACCCTAATGCCTAATCCTAATCTTAACCACACTGTTAACCCTAGTGCCTAACTCTAACCTTAACCACACTGCTAACCCTAATGCCTAACCCTAATCTTAACCACACTGCTAACCCTAATGCCTAACCCTAACCTTAACCACACTGCTAACCCTAATGCCTAATCCTAACCTTAACCACACTGCTAACCCTAATGCCTAACCCTAACCACACTGCTAACCCTAATGCCTAATCCTAACCTTAACCTCTCTAGGGGGTGTGGGACGCTACAGTCCCACCTGGCCAACATCCGGTGGAATTATAGAGCACCAAATTCAAATTAAATGACTATAAATGTTTAACTTTCATCAAATAACAATCGTAAAACATCAAAATAAACCTTAACTTGTTGTTAATCCAGCCGCCGTGTCAGATTTCAAAAAGGCTTTACGGCGAAAGCAAACCATGCGATAATCTGAGGACAGCGCTCGGCACACAAAACATTACAAAACCAGCCAAGTAGATTAGTCACGAAAGTCAGAAATAGCAATAAAATGAATCACTTACCTTTGATGATCTTCGTATGGTTGCACTCACAAGACTCCCAGTTACACAATACATGTTTGTTTTGTTCGATAAATTCCCTCTTTATATCCAAAAACCTCCATTTTGTTGGCACGTTTTGTTCAGTAATCCAATGGCTCAAATGTGGTCACAACAGGCAGAAGAAAATTCCAAATAGTACCGGTAAAGTTTGTAGAAACATGTCAAATGATGTTTATAATCAACTCTCAGGTTGTTTTTAGCCTAAATAATCTATATTATTTCAAATGGAAAATAGCGTCGTCAATATAAAAGAAAAACAAGAAAGGCGTGCTCTCGGTCGTGTGCAGCAAACAGCTCTGGGGACATCCTACTATCCACTCACTCAAAGTTGTAATTCTCTCTCATTTTTCAGAATAAAAGCCTGAAACAATGTCTAAAGATTGTTCACAACTAGTGGAAGCCATAGGGAACAGAATCTGGGTCCTATCCCTTTAAATGGTGAATCGGCTTTCATTGGAAAAACAGCCATTTCAAAATAACAGCACTTCCTGGATGGATTTTCCTCATGTTTTCGCCTGCCATTTCAGTTCTGTTATACTCGCAGACATTATTTTTAAGTTTTAGAAACTTTGGAGTGTTTTCTATCCCAATCCACTAATTATATGCATATCCTAGCTTCTGGGCCTGAGTAGCAGGCAGTTTACATTGGGCACGCTTTTCATCCGGAGGTGAAAATAGTGCCCCCTACCCTAGTGAGGTTAACCACACTGCTAACCCTAATGCCTAAACTTATCCACACTGCTAACCCTAATGCCTAATCCTAACCTTAACCACACTGCTAACCCTAATGCCTAATCCTAACCTTATCCACACTGCTAACCCTATTGCCTAATCCTAACCACACTGCTAACCCTAATGCCTAACCCTAACCTTAACCACACTGCTAACCCTAATGCCTAACCCTAAACTTATCCACACTGCTAACCCTAATGCTTAACACTAACCTTAACCACACTGCTAACCCTAATGCCTAACCCTAACCTTAACCACACTGCTAACCCTAATGCCTAACCCTAACCTTAACCACACTGCTAACCCTAATGCCTAACCCTAACCACACTGCTAACCCTAATGCCTAACCCTAACCTTAACCACACTGCTAACCCTAATGCCTAACCCTAACCTTAACCACACTGCTAACCCTAATGCCTAACCCTAACCTTAACCACACTGCTAACCCTAATGCCCAATCTTAACCTTATCCACACTGCTAACCCTAATGCCTAATCCTAACCACACTGCTAACCCTAATGCCTAACCCTAACCTTAACCACACTGCTAACCCTAATGCCTAACCCTAACCTTAACCACACTGCTAACCCTAATGCCTAACCTTAACCACACTGCTAACCCTAATGCCTAACCCTAACCTTAACCACACTGCTAACCCTAATGCCTAACCCTAACCTTAACCACACTGCTAACCCTAATGCCTAACCCTAACCTTAACCACACTGCTAACCCTAATGCTTAACACTAACCTTAACCACACTGCTAACCCTAATGCCTAACCCTAACCTTAACCACACTGCTAACCCTAATGCCTAACCTTAACCTTAACCACACTGCTAACCCTAATGCCTAACCCTAACCTTAACCACACTGCTAACCCTAATGCCTAACCTTAACCACACTTCTAACCCTAATGCCTAACCCTAACCTTAACCACACTGCTAACCCTAATGCCTAACCCTAACCTTAACCACACTGCTAACCCTAATGCCTAACCCTAACCTTAACCACACTTCTAACCCTAATGCCTAACCCTAACCTTAACCACACTGCTAACCCTAATGCCTAACCTTAACCACACTTCTAACCCTAATGCCTAACCCTAACCTTAACCACACTGCTAACCCTAATGCCTAACCCTAACCTTAACCACACTGCTAACCCTAATGCCTAACCCTAACCTTAACCACACTGCTAACCCTAATCCTAACCTTAACCTTAACCACACTGCTAACCCTAATCCTAACCCTAACCTTAACCACACTGCTAACCCTAATGCCTAACCCTAACCTTAACCACACTGCTAACCCTAATGCCTAATCTTAACTTTAAATTAAGCACTTTTTTTTGTTTTCATGAATATCGACTTTGCAGCTGGGGAATCTGTCAGTTCTGCCTCCAGGATAAGATGTATACCAATAAACATGAACCTGCCTTGTAGTAGTCAGCCATTATTACAGAGACCTTCACATGAACCTGCCTTGTAGTAGTCATCCATTATTACAGAGGCCTTCACATGAACCTGCCTTGTAGTAGTC
>NW_025745928.1:0-30000 GCF_021184085.1 Oncorhynchus gorbuscha | reverse complement strand
CGGTTGAGGGCGGAGCAGTTGCCGTACCAGAAGGTGATACAGCCCGCCAGGATGCTCTCGATTGTGCATCTGTAGAAGTTTGTGAGTGCTTTTGGTGACAAGCCAAATTTCTTCAGCCTCCTGAGGTTGAAGAGGCGCTGCTGCGCCTTCTTCACGATGCTGTCTGTGTGAGTGGACCAATTCAGTTTGTCTGTGATGTGTATGCCGAGGAACTTAAAACTTGCTACCCTCTCCACTACTGTTCCATCGATGTGGATAGGGGAGTGTTCCCTCTGCTGTTTCCTGAAGTCCACAATCATCTCCTTAGTTTTGTTGACGTTGAGTGTGAGGTTATTTTCCTGACACCACACTCCGAGGGCCCTCACCTCCTCCCTGTAGGCCGTCTTGTTGTTGTTGGTAATCAAGCCTACCACTGTTGTGTCGTCCGCAAACTTGATGATTGAGTTGGAGGCGTGCGTGGCAACGCAGTCGTGGGTGAACAGGTAGTACAGGAGAGGGCTCAGAACGCACCCTTGTGGTGCCCCCGTGTTGAGGATCAGCGGGGAGGAGATGTTGTTGCCTACCCTCACCACCTGGGGGCGGCCCGTCAGGATGTCCAGCTATAAACATATAGGTAGGGGTAAAGGATAGATAATAGACAGTAACAGCAGTATACTGTAGGTAGGGGATAAAGGATAGATAATAGACAGTAACAGCAGTATACTGTAGGTAGGGGTAAAGGATAGATAATAGACAGTAACAGCAGTATACTGTAGGTAGGGGTAAAGGATAGATAATAGACAGTAACAGCAGTATACTGTAGGTAGGGGTAAAGGATAGATAATAGACAGTAACAGCAGTATACTGTAGGTAGGGGTAAAGGATAGATAATAGACAGTAACAGCAGTATACTGTAGGTAGGGGTAAAGGATAGATAATAGACAGTAACAGCAGTATACTGTAGGTAGGGGTAAAGGATAGATAATAGACAGTAACAGCAGTATACTGTAGGTAGGGGTAAAGGATAGATAATAGACAGTAACAGCAGTATACTGTAGGTAGGGGATAAAGGATAGATAATAGACAGTAACAGCAGTATACTGTAGGTAGGGTTAAAGGATAGATAATAGACAGTAACAGCAGTATACTGTAGGTAGGGGTAAAGGATAGATAATAGACAGTAACAGCAGTATAATGTAGGTAGGGGTAAAGGATAGATAATAGACAGTAACAGCAGTATACTGTAGGTAGGGGTAAAGGATAGATAATAGACAGTAACAGCAGTATACTGTAGGTAGGGGTAAAGGATAGATAATAGACAGTAACAGCAGTATACTGTAGGTAGGGGTAAAGGATAGATAATAGACAGTAACAGCAGTATAATGTAGGTAGGGGTAAAGGATAGATAATAGACAGTAACAGCAGTATACTGTAGGTAGGGGTAAAGGATAGATAATAGACAGTAACAGCAGTATACTGTAGGTAGGGGTAAAGGGACTAGAAGTCATGGTGTGTGTGTCCGTCAGTGTGTGTGTGTTGTAGGCAGAGTGAGTCTGTGACAGGGCTGTCATTGGGACTGTTCTCAGTACAGTGAACTGTGTCAGAAAGCCCTAAATGGACAGAAGAAGAGAATCCACAGAGTGGAACCTTCATCCTTTTCAAGCTTGGCCACTTTGCTGACTCTACTTCTCATGTCATGTAGTGAGAGAACATTCTATACCTCTCCTTCCCCTCCACTCCACACTGCTTTGTCCTCTTCTCTCTCCCTTCCTCCATCTCTCTCTCGCTCTGTTTCAATGACACCTCCTTTACCTTGTGACACTGAAAAGCCATTTCCAAACTGCTCCCTCCTTCCTGCTCCCACATTTTAAAGAGATGCTCTTTTCCCCACGCCTCCTCCACGCCTACCCCTCCTGCTCCACGTCCCCCCCTACTCCTCCACTCCTCCCCCTCCTGCTCCACGCCTCCCCCTCCTGCTCCACGCCTCCCCCTCCTGCTCCACGCCTCCCCCTCCTGCTCCACGCCTCCTCCTCCACGCCTCCCCCTCCTGCTCCATGCCTCCCCTCCTGCTCCATGCCCCCCTCCTGCTCCATGCCTCCCCCTCCTGCTCCATGCCTCCCCCTCCTGCTCCATGCCCCCCCTCCTGCTCCACGCATCCCCCTCCTGCTCCACGCCTCACCTCCTTCCTTCCCCTCCTCCTCCACGCCTCCCCTCCTGCTCCACGCCCCCCCTCCTGCTCCACGCCTCCCCCTCCTGCTCCACGCCTCACCTCCTTCCTTCCCCTCCTCCTTCACGCCTCCCCCTCCTCCTCCACGCCTCCCCTTCCTGCTCCACGCCTCCTCTTCCTCCACGCCTCCCCCTCCTGCTCCACGCCTCCCCCTCCTGCTCCACGACCCCCCCTCCTGCTCCACGCCTCCCCCTCCTCCTCCACGCATCCTGCTCCACGCCTCCCCCCTCCTGCTCCATGCCTCCCCCTCCTGCTCCACGCCTCCCCCTCCTCCTCCACGCCTCCTGCTCCACGCCTCCCCTTCCTGCTCCACGCCTCCTCCTCCTCCACACCTCCCCCTCCTGCTCCATGCCTCCCCCTCCTGCTCCACGCCTCCCCCTCCTCCTCCACGCCTCCTGCTCCACGCCTCCCCTTCCTGCTCCACGCCTCCTCTTCCTCCACGCCTCCCCCTCCTACTCCATGCCTCCCCCTCCTGCTCCACGCCTCCCCCTCCTGCTCCACGCCTCCCCTCCTCCTCCACGCCTCCTGCTCCACGCCTCCCCTTCCTGCTCCACGCCTCCTCCTCCTCCACACCTCCCCCTCCTGCTCCATGCCTCCCCCTCCTGCTCCACGCCTCCCCCTCCTCCTCCACGCCTCCTGCTCCACGCCTCCCCTTCCTGCTCCACGCCTCCTCCTCTTCCACACCTCCCCCTCCTGCTCCATGCCTCCCCCTCCTCCTCCACGCCTCCCCCTCCTCCTCCACGCCTCCCCTTCCTGCTCCATGCCTCCCCCTCCTGCTCCATGCCTCCCCCTCCTCCTCCACCCCTTCTCCTCCACGCCTCCCCCTCCTCCACGCCTCCCCTTCCTGCTCCACGCCTCCTCCTCCTCCTCCATGCCTCCCCCTCCTCCTCCACGCCTTCTCCTCCACACTTCCCCTTCCTCCTCCACACCTCCTCCTCCACACCTCCCCCTCCTCCTCCACGCCTCCCCTTCCTGCTCCACGCCTCCCCCTCCTGCTCCATGCCTCCTCCTCCTCCTCCACTCCTTCTCCTCCACGCCTCCCCTCCTCCTCCACGCCTCCCCTTCCTGCTCCACGCCTCCTCCTCCTCCTCCATGCCTCCCCCTCCTCCTCCACGCTTTCTCCTCCACACCTCCCCTTCCTCCTCCACACCTCCCCCTCCTCCTCCACGCCTCCCCTTCCTGCTCCACGCCTCCCCCTCCTGCTCCATGCCTCCCCCTCCTGCTCCATGCCTCCCCCTCCTCCTCCACTCCTTCTCCTCCACACCTCCCCCTCCACACCTCCCCCTCCTGCTCTGTGTAACTGGTGACAAAGGCAGGATTGTGAGCGGGCAGTTGAGGGCCTCCTCAAGGATCCTTCCTTATTAACTTCTGCTCAGGCTCTTTTCAGGATGCCCACAGGGGCCTGCTAAGGTCAAAAGGGTTAGGTTTTTGGTACCTCTCTCTTTCAGAAACTTGGTGCCACTCTCTCACTCACCCTCTCTCTTACCCCCCCACTCTCTTACCCCCCCCCTCCCTCTCTCTTACTTCCTCCTGTCCCACTCTCTTACCCCCCCTCCCTCTCTCTTACCCTCCCTCTCCTTACCCCCTCCTCTCCCTCTCTCTTACCCCCCTCTCCCTCTCTCTTACCCCCCCCCTCTCCCTCTCTCTTACCTCCCCTCTCCCTCTCTCTTACACCCCCTCCCCTCTCTCTTACACCCCCTCTCCCTCTCTCTTACCCCCACTCCCTCTCTCTTACCCCCACTCCCTCTCTCTTACCCCCTCTCCTTCTCTCTTACCCCCCCCGCACAGTTGCCCCAGCGCCGTCCGGGTTAGGGAGGGTTTGGCCGGTAGGGATATCCTTGTCTCATCGCGCACTAGCGACTCCTGTGGCAGGCCGGGCGCAGTGCGCGCTAACCAGGTCGCCAGGTGCACGGTGTTTCCTCCGACACATTGGTGCGGCTGGCTTCCGGGTTGGATGGCGCTGTGTTAAGAAGCAGTGTGGCTTGGTTGGGTTGTGTTTCGGAGGACGCATGGCTCTCGACCTTCGCCTCTCCTGAGTCCGTACGGGAGTTGCAGCGATGAGACAAGACTGTAACTACCAATGGGATACCACAAAATTAGGGAGAAAAAAGCAAACAACCTTCCTCTGAATCTTATAACATCGACTTAATGTCACATCAACCCCCTTAAAGGGAGACTTCAGGATGTTGGCCATGAAGCCCTTTATCTACTTCCTCTGAGTCAGATCAACTCCTGGATACAATTTGAAGCCTGCAGTTACCTCACAAAATGTGGTGGTCAAATCCAGAATGACCTTTCCAAATGGGGGGTCAAATCCAGAATGACCTTTCCAAATGGGGGATTAAATCCAGAATGACCTTTCCAAATGGGGGGTCAAATCCAGAATGACCTTTCCAAATGTTCTGTATTGAACGAAAAAGGAGTGAATAAAAAGTAGGTCGAGAGAAAGAGAGAGAGAGTGTGTGTTAGGGAGAGTGTGTGTTAGGGAGAGTGTGTGTTATGGGGAGGTGTGTGTTCCAAAGGGAGAGTGTGTGTTCCAATGGGGGGGGAAGTGTGTGTTCCAAATGGGGAGTGAATGTGTTAGGGAGTTGTGTGTTAGGGAGAGTGTGTGTTAGGTCGAGAGAAAGAGAGAGAGAGTGTGTGTTAGGGAGAGTGTGTGTTAGGGAGAGTGTGTGTTAGGGAGTGTGTGTGTTAGGGAGAGTGTGTGTTAGGGAGATTGTGTGTTAGGGAGTGTGTGTGTTAGGGAGAGTGTGTGTTAGGGAGAGTGTGTGTTAGGGAGTGTGTGTGTTAGGGAGAGTGTGTGTTAGGAGAGTGTGTGTTAGGGAGAGTGTGTGTTAGGGAGAGTGTGTGTGTGTTAGGGAGAGTGTGTGTTAGGGAGAGTGTGTGTGTTAGGGAGAGTGTGTGTTAGGGAGAGTGTGTGTTAGGAGAGTGTGTGTGTTAGGGAGAGTGTGTGTTAGGGAGAGTGTGTGTTAGGGAGTGTGTGTGTTAGGGAGTGTGTGTTAGGGAGAGTGTGTGTTAGGGAGTGTGTGTTAGGGAGTGTGTGTGTTAGGGAGTGTGTGTTAGGGAGAGTGTGTGTTAGGGAGTGTGTGTGTGTGGAGAGTGTGTGTTAGGGAGTGTGTGTGTTAGGAGAGTGTGTGTTAGGGAGAGTGTGTGTTAGGGAGATTGTGTGTGTGTTAGGGAGAGTGTGTGTTAGGGAGTGTGTGTGTTAGGGAGAGTGTGTGTTAGGGAGAGTGTGTGTTAGGGAGAGTGTGTGTTAGGGAGAGTGTGTGTTAGGGAGAGTGTGTGTTGTGTGTGTGTGTGTGTGTGTGTGTGTGTGTGTGTGTGTGTGTTGTGTGTGTGTTAGGGAGTGTGTGTGTGTGTGTTGGGAGTGTGTGTGTGTGTTGTGTGTGTGTTAGGGTGTGTGTGTGTGTGTGTGTGTGTGTGTGTGTTGTGTGTGTGTGTTAGGGAGTGTGTGTGTGTGTGTTAGGGAGTGTGTGTGTGTTAGGGAGAGTGTGTGTGTGTGTGTTAGGGAGTGTGTGTGTGTGTTAGTGAGAGTGTGTGTGTGTGTGTGTTAGGGAGTGTGTGTGTGTGTGTGTGTGTGTGTTAGGGAGAGTGTGTGTTGGAGAGAGAGAGTGAGTGTTGGAGGGAGAGAGAGAGAGTGAGTGTTGGAGAGAGAGAGAGAGAGAGAGACAGTGAGTGTTGGAGAGAGAGAGTGAGTGTTGGAGAGAGAGAGAGTGAGTGTTGGAGAGAGAGACAGTGATTGTTGGAGAAAGAGAGTGAGTGTTGGAGAGAGAGAGAGTGAGTGTTGGAGAGAGAGAGAGTGAGTGTTGGAGAGAGAGAGAGAGTGTTGGAGAGAGACAGTGAGTGTTGGAGAGAGAGAGTGAGTGTTGGAGAGAGAGAGAGAGTGTTGGAGAGAGAGAGTGAGTGTTGGAGAGAGAGAGTGAGTGTTGGAGAGAGAGAGTGAGTGTTGGAGAGAGAGAGAGTGAGTGTTGGAGAGAGAGAGTGAGTGTTGGAGAGAGAGAGTGAGTGTTGGAGAGAGAGAGTGAGTGTTGGAGAGAGACAGTGAGTGTTGGAGAGAGAGAGTGAGTGTTGGAGAGAGAGAGTGAGTGTTGAGTGTGTTGGAGAGAGAGAGTGAGTTGGAGAGAGAGTGTTGGAGAGAGAGTGAGTGTTGGAGAGAGACAGTGAGTGTTGGAGAGAGAGAGTGAGTGTTGGAGAGAGAGAGTGAGTGTTGGAGAGAGAGAGTGAGTGTTGGAGAGAGAGAGTGAGTGTTGGAGAGAGAGAGTGAGTGTTGGAGAGAGAGAGTGAGTGTTGGAGAGAGAGAGTGAGTGTTGGAGAGAGAGAGTGAGTGTTGGAGAGAGAGAGACAGTGAGTGTTGGAGAGAGAGTGTTGGAGAGACAGTGAGTGTTGGAGAGAGAGAGTGAGTGTTGGAGAGAGAGAGTGAGTGTTGGAGAGAGAGAGTGAGTGTTGGAGAGAGAGAGTGAGTGTTGGAGAGAGAGAGTGAGTGTTGGAGAGAGAGAGTGAGTGTTGGAGAGAGAGAGTGAGTGTTGGAGAGAGAGAGTGAGTGTTGGAGAGAGAGTGAGTGTTGGAGAGAGAGAGTGAGTGTTGAGAGAGAGAGTGAGTGTTGAGAGAGAGAGTGAGTGTTGGAGAGAGAGAGTGAGTGTTGGAGAGAGAGAGTGAGTGTTGGAGAGAGAGAGTGAGTGTTGGAGAGAGAGAGTGAGTGTTGGAGAGAGAGAGTGAGTGTTGGAGAGAGAGAGTGAGTGTTGGAGAGAGAGAGAGAGTGTTGGAGGAGAGAGAGATATGGTTCTGACTGATGACCAAGGATTTGAAGGAAAAATGAAATGAACCTTTCAGTAATAAAATATTTAAAAAGTGTTAGCTTTGTGCCGCCGTTCATTGTCTGAAAGGACAGGATGCCCTTGAATTAAATGGTGTGTGACTGTGTGTGTGTGTGTGTGTGTGCGTGCATTTGCCTGTGTCAGTCTCCGTGGGCCTTAGGAATAACAAATTCAGCATAATAATCTTAACCACAAACACAGACAACCTTCCAAGAAGCACCAGTCAGAGACTTTCTAGTTGTTCAGAAGAGAACTAGAATTAAACCAGTCTATTCTCATGGAGCCAGAAGTCCTCTACCGTCCGTCCCCTTGTTGTTAATGCTGTGAAGCCAAGATGGACGCCTCATCGCCTCATCGTGTTTGAGTAGGCGACTGCTCTCCCTCCCTCCTTTCATTTCATCTAACTCCTTACTTCCCAAGGACGACACTAATAAGGGAAGCATTAGGGAACGAGGAGGGAAAGGAGGAGGGGAATTATTGAATTGTTTCACTTTTTTAATAGAATAGATTGATTAAAAGAATCCCCCTTCTAGCCTCTCCTGTCAGCTGATAGTTGTCAGCAATTCAGATGAGATTACTTGATGCCTTGTTTTGATTAGGCTGTGTGTGTGTGTGTGTGTGTGTGTGTGTGTGTGTGTGTGTGTGTGTGTGTGTGTGTGTGTGTGTGTGTGTGTGTGTGTGTGTGTGTGTGTGTGTGTGTGTGTGTGTGTGTGTGTGTGTGTGTGTGTGTGTGTGTGTGTGTGTGTGTGTGTGTGCGCTCTTGTGTGTGTGCGCTCTTGTGTGCGCTCTTGTGTGTGTGCGCTCTGTGTGTGTGTGTGTGCGCTCTTGTGTGTGTGTGTGTGCGCTCTTGTGTGTTTACTTGTGTGCACGTGTTTGTGTGTGTGCGTGCATACGTGTGCTCATAGCTACTTTGTGGTTTAGCATGCATACGGAATATATTAATTCAATTAAAACAGGTTTCATTCTGCTGGGGTAATGGCAGTGATGTGGGGGGGGGGCAAGAGATGGAGGGGAGGAATGGATGGATGGAGAGGGAGGGAGGGAGGGAGGGAGGGAGAAATAAGTTCCTCTAGGTGTCCAGACGCCACTAATGTAGGGGAAAGGGAAGGAGGGAGGAGGTGAAGGGAGAGGGAGAGGAGAGGGAGGAGGTGAAGGGAAAGGAGAGGGAGGAGGTGAAGGGAGAGGAGAGGAGAGGGAGGAGGAGAGGAAGGGAGAGGAGAGGAAGGGAGAGGAGGGGAGAGGAGAGGGAGGAGGGGAGAGGAGAGGGAGGAGGTGAAGGGAGAGGAGAGGGAGGAGGTGAAGGGAGAGGAAAGGGAGGAGGTGAAGGGAGAGGAGAGGGAGGAGAGGAAAGGGGGAGGTGAAGGGAGAGGAGAGGGAGGAGGTGAAGGGAGAGGAGAGGGAGGAGAGGAAAGGGGGAGGTGAAGGGAGAGGAGAGGGAGGAGGTGAAGGGAGAGGAAAGGGAGGAGGTGAAGGGAGAGGAGAGGGAGGAGAGGAAAGGGGGAGGTGAATGGAGAGGGAGGAGGTGAAGGGAGAGGAGAAGGAGGAGGTGAAAGGAGAGGAAAGGGAGGAGGTGAAGGGAGAGGAGAGGGAGGAGGTGAAGGGAGAGGAGAGGGAGGAGGTGAAGGGAGAGGAAAGGGAGGAGGTGAAGGGAGAGGAGAGGGAGGAGGTGAAGGGAGAGGAAAGGGAGGAGGTGAAGGGAGAGGAGAGGGAGGAGGTGAAGGGAGAGGAGAGGGAGGAGGTGAAGGGAGAGGAGAGGGAGGAGGTGAAGGGAGAGGAAAGGGAGGAGGTGAAGGGAGAGGAGAGGGAGGAGAGGAGAGGGAGGAGGTGAAGGGAGAGGAGAGGGAGGAGGTGAAGGGAGAGGGGAGGGAGGAGGTGAAGGGAGAGGAGAGGGAGGAGGTGAAGGGAGAGGAAAGGGAGGAGGTGAAGGGAGAGGAGAGGGAGGAGAGGAGAGGGAGGAGGTGAAGGGAGAGGAGAGGGAGGAGGTGAAGGGAGAGGAAAGGGGGAGGTGAAGGGAGAGGAGAGGGGGGAGGTGAAGGGAGAGGAGAGGGAGGAGGTGCGTCATAATGCGTCATGTCATTCCTTGCCGTGTTGTGTGTTCAATGAAGCTCGGTACCTTGATCCTAACTATAGGCTACAGGCTTGATCCTAACTATAGACTATAGGCTTGGTCCTAACTATAGGCTATAGGCTTGATCCTAACTATAGGCTTGATCCTAACTATAGACTATAGGCTTGATCCTAACTATAGGCTACAGGCTTGATCCTAACTATAGGCTACAGGCTTGATCCTAACTATAGGCTATAGGCTTGATCCTAACTATAGACTACAGGCGTGATCCTAACTATAGGCTACAGGCTTGATCCTAACTATAGGCTATAGGCTTGGTCCTAACTATAGGCTACAGGCTTGATCCTAACTATAGGCTACAGGCGTGATCCTAACTATAGGCTACAGGCTTGATCCTAACTATAGGCTATAGGCTTGGTCCTAACTATAGGCTATAGGCTTGATCCTAACTATAGGCTACAGGCTTGATCCTAACTATAGACTATAGGCTTGGTCCTAACTATAGGCTATAGGCTTGATCCTAACTATAGGCTATAGGCTTGATCCTAACTATAGGCTACAGGCTTGATCGTAACTATAGGCTACAGGCTTGATCGTAACTATAGGCTATAGGCTTGATCCTAACTACAGGCTTGATCCTAACTATAGGCTATAGGCTTGATCCTAACTATAGGCTATAGGCTTGATCCTAACTACAGGCTTGATCCTAACTATAGGCTATAGGCTTGATCCTAACTACAGGCTTGATCCTAACTATAGGCTATAGGCTTGATCCTAACTACAGGCTTGATCCTAACTACAGGCTATAGGCTATGCATCAAAGCAGCCTATTCTCCATTCTGAAGCCAATTAGAATCTCACCGACTTTTCAAACAATAAACCAATCGACATTGTAGCCTCTTTTGAACCCCCCCCACCCCTCCCCTCAAATATATAATATATGTATGTTGTTTAGAAGGAATAACTAGTGATTCCAGGCTATGGGTCAAAACAGCTGTTAGATCGGGGGGCTTTTTCTCTCCGCGACCAAAACATGAAGCCGTTGTATTTTTCTGCTGATCTGTGAGCGAAAACATCGAAGCAGCAAATGACACCGTTGTGGAAGAATCTCTGCCTGGACATTCAGTATTATTTCATTACAAATCAGATTCATCCACTTGGCGATGTGGGAAGCTAATCAACTTTTAAGACTGTTGTCACGGTTTAGCTTGGCATTAAGACTGTTGTCACGGTTTAGCTTGGCATTAAGACTGTTGTCACGGTTTAGCTTGGCATTAAGACTGTTGTCACGGTTTAGCTTGGCATTAAGACTGTTGTCACGGTTTAGCTTGGCATTAAGACTGTTGTCACGGTTTAGCTTGGCATTAAGACTGTTGTCACGGTGTAGCTTGGCATTAAGACTGTTGTCACGGTTTAGCTTGGCATTAAGACTGTTGTCACGGTTTAGCTTGGCATTAAGACTGTTGTCACGGTGTAGCTTGGCATTAAGACTGTTGTCACGGTGTAGCTTGGCATTAAGACTGTTGTCACGGTGTAGCTTGGCATTAAGACTGTTGTCACGGTTTAGCTTGGCATTAAGACTGTTGTCACGGTTTAGCTTGGCATTAAGACTGTTGTCACGGTTTAGCTTGGCATTAAGACTGTTGTCACGGTTTAGCTTGGCATTAAGACTGTTGTCACGGTTTAGCTTGGCATTAAGACTGTTGTCACGGTTTAGCTTGGCATTAAGACTGTTGTCACGGTTTAGCGGTTTTGGCATTAAGACTGTTGTCACGGTTTAGCTTGGCATTAAGACTGTTGTCACGGTTTAGCTTGGCATTAAGACTGTTGTCACGGTTTAGCTTGGCATTAAGACTGTTGTCACGGTTTAGCTTGGCATTAAGACTGTTAGCTTGGCATTAAGACTGTTGTCACGGTTTAGCTTGGCATTAAGACTGTTGTCACGGTTTAGCTTGGCATTAAGACTGTTGTCACGGTTTAGCTTGGCATTAAGACTGTTGTCACGGTTTAGCTTGGCATTAAGACTGTTGTCACGGTTTAGCTTGGCATTAAGACTGTTGTCACGGTTTAGCTTGGCATTAAGACTGTTGTCACGGTGTAGCTTGGCATTAAGACTGTTGTCACTTTTAGCTTGGCATTAAGACTGTTGTCACGGTTTAGCTTGGCATTAAGACTGTTGTCAGTTTGGCATTAAGGTTTAGCTTGGCATTAAGACTGTTGTCACGGTTTAGCTTGGCATTAAGACTGTTGTCACGGTTTAGCTTGGCATTAAGACTGTTGTCACGGTGTAGCTTGGCATTAAGACTGTTGTCACGGTTTAGCTTGGCATTAAGACTGTTGTCACGGTATAGCTTGGCATTAAGACTGTTGTCACGGTTTAGCTTGGCATTAAGACTGTTGTGTAGCTTGGCATTAAGACTGTTGTCACGGTTTAGCTTGGCATTAAGACTGTTGTGTTTAGCTTGGCATTAAGACTGTTGTCACGGTTTAGCTTGGCATTAAGACTGTTGTTAGCTTGGCATTAAGACTGTTGTCACGGTTTAGCTTGGCATTAAGACTGTTGTCACGGTTTAGCTTGGCATTAAGACTGTTGTCACGGTTTAGCTTGGCATTAAGACTGTTGTCACGGTTTAGCTTGGCATTAAGACTGTTGTCACGGTTTAGCTTGGCATTAAGACTGTTGTCACGGTTTAGCTTGGCATTAAGACTGTTGTCACGGTTTAGCTTGGCATTAAGACTGTTGTCACGGTTTGGCATTAAGACTGTTGTCACGCGGTTTAGCTTGGCATTAAGACTGTTGTCACGGTGTAGCTTGGCATTAAGACTGTTGTCACGGTTTAGCTTGGCATTAAGACTGTTGTCACGGTTTAGCTTGGCATTAAGTAAACAACCTATTTCACATTCATCAGCAAATATAACCTCAGCGACTGTTTAAACTAGAATCAAATCAAATTTATTTATATAGCCCTTCGTACATCAGCTGATATCTCAAAGTGCTGTACAGAAACCCAGCCTAAAACCCCAAACAGCAAGCAATGCAGGTGTAGAAGCACCTTGTTGTGTCCTTGTTAGATTCCCCAAAAGGCTATTTGGTTTAGAAGTGCTAGATATTCATGGTTGTTTTGAATCCTCAAAACAGAGAGCCGTGTGCTTGTTGCTCTCCTTGACTAAACATGAGGAGTGAAGACATTGAAGCCTGATATCAGATTGGGGAGATGTCTTAGGTTACTAGTATAATAGTATTGGCATATAATTGAATTATAAATCAGATTATTTCCCATTGAGATGTGGGAAGATAAAAGCCAGTAAAAGTGCAGTGTTGAAGCCAACTGGCTAGAAGGGGAAGACAACACAAAATACTCTTCTTTAGCTTTTCACCACAAACGAGAAGACAACAAGAAAACCTCTGTCGCCCCCTTGTGACTGTTGCTGTTTGGGAGTCTGGACCGGTGACGCATCATGTTACCAAAAGGTGCACGTTGCAACAATAAGAGGTGTGGAGATGTAATGGCACTCATTTGGAAGGGAAGGGATGGAAGGAGAGAGGAAGGGAGGGAGGGAGGGAGGGAGGGAGAGAGAGAGAGAGAGAGAGAGAGAGAGAGAGAGAGAGAGAGAGAGAGAGAGAGAGAGAGAGAGAGAGAGAGAGAGTCTTCTTCCTCTCTTTAGAGAGAGAGAGAGAGAGAGAGAGAGAGAGGGAGAGAGAAGAGAGAGAGGAGGAGAGAGGAGAGGGAGAGATCAGAAAGGGATACTGTCATACTGTCTTCTTCCTCTCTTTATCTCTCTCTTTATCTCATACTGTCTTCTTCCTCTCTTTATCTATCTTTATCTCTCTTTATCTCTCTTATCTCTCTTTATTCTTTTCTTCTTTATCCTCTCTTTATCTCTCTCTTTATCCTCTCTTTATCCCTCTCTTTATCTCTCTCTTTATCTCTCTTATCTCTCTCTTTATCTTTATCTCATCTGTCTTTATCTCCTGTCTTCTTCCTCTCTTTATCTCTCTCTTTATCTCTCTCTTTATCTCTTTATCTCTGTCTTCTTCCTCTCTTTTTATCTCATACTGTCTTCTTCCTCTCTTTATCTCTCTCTTTATCTCTCTCTTTATCTCTCTTTATCTCATCTGTCTTCTTCCTCTCTCTCTACTTATCCCTCTCTTTATCTCTCTGTCTTTTCCTCTCTTTATCTCTCTCTTTATCTCTCTTTTATCTCTCTCTTTATCTCATACTGTCTTCTTCCTCTCTTTATCTCATACTGTCTTCTTCTCTCTTTATCTCATACTGTCTTCTTCCTCTCTTTATCTCTTTATCTCTCTCTTTTATCTCTTTATCTCTGTCTTTATCTCATACTGTCTTCTTTCTCTTTATCTCCTCTCTTTATCCCTCTCTTTATCTCTCTTTATCTCATACTGTCTTCTTCCTCTCTTTATCCTCTCTCTTTATCCCTCTCTTTATCTCTCTCTTTATCTCTCTCTTTATCTCATACTCTCTTTATCTCTCTCTTTATCCCTCTCTTTATCTCTCTCTTTATCTCATACTGTCTTTTATCCTCTCTTTATCTCTCTTTATCCCTCTCTTTATCCCTCTCTTTATCCCTCTCTTTATCTCATACTGTCTTCTTCTTTATCTCTCTTTATCTCTCTCTCTTTATCTCATACTGTCTTCTTCCTCTCTTTATCTCTTTATCTCTCTCTTTTTATCTTCTTCCTCTCTTTATCTCTCTCTTTATCTTCTTCCTCTCATTCTCTGTCTTCTTCCTCTCTTTATCTCTCTCTTTATCTCTCTTATCTTCCTCTCTTTATCTCTCTCTTTATCTCATACTGTCTTCTTTCCTCTCTTTATCCCTCTCTTTATCTCTTTCTTTATCTCATACTGTCTTCTTCCTCTCTTTATCTCTCTCTTTATCTATACTGTCTTCCCTCTCTTTTTCTCTCTTTATCTCATACTGTCTTCTTCCTCTCTTTATCTCTCTCTTTATCCTCTCTTTATCCCTCTCTTTATCCCTCTCTTTATCCCTCTCTTTATCTTACTGTCTTCTTCCTCTCTTTATCTCTTTATCTCTTTATCCCTCTCTTTATCTCTTTATCTCTCTTTATCCCTCTCTTTATCCCTCTCTTTATCTCTCTTTATCCCTCTCTTTATCCCTCTCTTTATCTTCCTCTCTTTATCTCATACTGTCTTTTCCTCTCTTTATCTCTCTCTTTATCCCTCTCTTTATCCTCTCTTTATCCTCTCTTTATCTCTCTCTTTATCTCATACTGTCTTCTTCCTCTCTTTATCCCTCTCTTTATCTCTCTTTATCTCATACTGTCTTTTCCTCTCTTTATCTCTCTCTTTATCTCATACTGTCTTCTTCCTCTCTTTATCCCTCTCTTTATTATCTGTCTTCTCTCTTTATCTCTCTTTATCTCATACTGTCTTCTTCCTCTCTTTATCTCTCTCTTTATCCCTCTCCTCTCTTTATCCTCTCTTTATCTCTCTCTCTCTTATCCTCTCTTTATCTTTATCCTCTCTTTATCTCTCTCTTTATCTCCTGTCTCTCTCTTTATCCCTCTCTTTATCTCATACTCTTTTCCTCTCTTTAATACTGTCTTCTTCCTCTCTTTATCCCTCTCTTTATCTCATACTGTCTTCTTCCTCTCTTTATCCCTCTCTTTATCTCTTTATCCCTCTCTTTATCTCATATTGTCTTCTTCCTCTCTTTATCTCTCTCTTTATCTTTATCCCTCTCTCTTTATCCTCTCTTTATCCCTCTCTTTATCCCTCTCTTTCTCATCTGTCTTCTTCCTCTCTTTATCTCTCTTTATCCTCTCTTTATCTCTCTCTTTTATCTCTTTATCTCTCTTTATCTCTCTCTTTATCCCTCTCTTTATCTCTCTTTATCTCATCTGTCTTTATCCTCTCTTTATCTCTCTCTTTATCTTATTATCCTCTCTTTATCTCTTTATCCCTCTCTTTATCTCTACTGTCTTCTTCCTCTCTTTATCTCTCTCTTTATCCCTCTCTTTATCCTCTTTTATCCATCTCTTTATCTCATACTGTCTTTTATCTTTATCTCTCTCTTTATCTCATACTGTCTTTTCCTCTCTTTATCTCTCTCTTTATCCCTCTCTTTATCCCTTTCTTTATCTCATACTGTCTTCTTCCTCTCTTTATCTCTCTCTTTATCTCATACTGTCTTTTCCTCTCTTTATCCCTCTCTTTATCCTCTCTTTATCTCCTCTGTCTTTTCCTCTCTTTATCTCTCTCTTTATCCCTCTCTTTATCCCTCTCTTTATCCCTCTTTATCTCATACTGTCTTCTTCCTCTCTTTATCTCTCTCTTTATCTCATACTGTCTTCTTCTCTTTATCCCTCTCTTTATCCCTCTCTTTATCCTCTCTTTATCTCCTTTATCTCTTTATCCCTCTCTTTATCTCTCTTTATCTTTATCCTCTCTTTATCCCTCTCTTTACTGTCTTCTTCCTCTCTTTATCTTTATCTCTCTCTTTCTCTTTATCTCTCTTTTATCTCTCATACTGTCTTCTTCCTCTCTTTATCCCTCTCTTTATCTCATACTGTCTTCTTCCTCTCTTTATCTCTCTTTATCTCTACTGTCTTTTCTCTCTCTTTATCCCTCTCTTTATCTCTTTCTTTATCTCATACTGTCTTCTTCCTCTCTTTATCCCTCTCTTTATCTCATACTGTCTTCTTTCCTCTCTTTATCTTCTCTCTTTATCCCTCTCTTTATCCTCTCTTTATCTCATACTGTCTTCTTCCTCTCTTTATCTTTATCTCTCTTTATCCCTCTCTTTATCTCTCTTTATCTCATACTGTCTTCTTCCTCTCTTTATTCTCTCTTTTTCTCATACTGTCTTCTTCCTCTCTTTATCCCTCTCTTTATCTTTATCTCTCTTTATCTCATACTGTCTTCTTCCTCTCTTTATCCCTCTCTCTCTTTATCTCTCTCTTTATCTCTCTCTTTATCCCTCTCCTTTATCTCATACTGTCTTCTTCTCTCTTTATCCCTCTCTTTATCTCTCTTTATCCCTCTCTTTTTCTCATACTGTCTTCTTCCTCTCTTTATCTCTCTCTTTATCCCTCTCTTTATCTCTCTCTTTATCTCATACTGTCTTCTTTCCTCTCTTTATCTCTCTCTTTATCTCATACTGTCTTCCTCTCTTTATCTCTCTCTTTATCCCTCTCTTTTTCTCATACTTCTTCCTCTCTTTATCTCTCTCTTTATCTCTCTCTTTATCCCTCTCTTTATCCCTCTCTTTATCTCATACTGTCTTCTTCCTCTCTTTATCTCTCTCTTTATCCTCTCTTTATCCCTCTCTTTTTCTCATACTGTCTTCTTCCTCTCTTTATCTCTCTCTTTATCCTCTCTTTATCCCTCTCTTTATCCCTCTCTTTATCTCATACTGTCTTCTTCCTCTCTTTATCTCTCTCTTTATCCCTCTCTTTATCTCTCTCTTTATCTCATACTGTCTTCTTCCTCTCTTTATCTCTCTCTTTATCTCATACTGTCTTCTTCCTCTCTTTATCTCTCTCTCTTTATCTCTTTATCTCTTTATCCCTCTCTTTATCCTCTCTCTTTATCTCTCTCTTTATCCCTCTTACTTTATCCCTCTCTTTATCTCTCTCTTTATCTCATACTGTCTTTATCCTCTCTTTATCTCTCTCTTTATCTCATACTGTCTTCTTCCTCTCTTTATCTCTCTCTTTATCTCTCTTTATCTCTCTTTATCCCTCTCTTTATCTCTCTCTTTATCTCCTCTCTTTATCTCTCTCTTTATCCCTCTCTTTTCCCTCTCATCCCTGTCTTTTCCTCTCTTTATCTCTCTCTTTATCTCTCTCTTTATCTCTCTCTTTATCTCATACTGTCTTCTTCCTCTCTTTATCCCTCTCTTTATCTCATACTGTCTTCTTCCTCTCTTTATCTCTCTCTTTATCTCATACTGTCTTTTCTTATCTCTTTATCTCTCTCTTTATCTCTCTCTTTATCCCTCTCTTTATCTCTCTTTATCTCATACTGTCTTCTTCCTCTCTTTATCTCTCTCTTTATCCCTCTCTTTATCCCTCTCTTTATCTCATCTCTCTTTATCCCTCTCTTTATCTCTCTCTTTATCTCATACTGTCTTCTTCCTCTCTTTATCTCTCTCTTTATCTCATACTGTCTTCCTCTCTTTATCCCTCTCTTTTTCTCTACTGTCTTCTTATCTCATCTGTCTTTATCCTCTCTTTATCTCTCTCTTTATCTCTCTTTATCCCTCTCTTTATCTCATACTGTCTTCTTCTCTCTCTTTATCTCTCTCTTTATCCCTCTTTATCCCTCTCTTTATCTCTCTCTTTATCTCATACTGTCTTCTTCCTCTCTTTATCCCTCTCTTTATCTCTCTCTTTATCTCTACTGTCTTCTTTCTCTTTATCTCTCTCTTTATCTCATACTGTCTCTATTCTCTCTTTATCCCTCTCTTTATCTCTCTCTTTATCTCATACTGTCTTCTTCCTCTCTTTATCTCTCTCTTTATCTCATACTGTCTTCCTCTCTTTATCTCTCTCTTTATCTCATATCTGTCTTCTTCTCTCTTTATCTCTCTCTTTATCTCATACTGTCTCTCTCTCTCTCTTTATCTCTCTCTTTATCTCTCTCTTTATCTCATACTGTCTTCTTCCTCTCTTTATCTCTCTCTTTTCTCATACTGTCTTCTTCTCTCTTTATCTCTCTCTTTATCTCATACTGTCTTCCTCTCTTTATCTCTCTCTTTATCCCTCTCTTTATCTCTTTACTGTCTTCCTCTCTTTTCTCTCTCTTTATCTCTCTCTTTTTCTCATACTGTCTTCTTCCTCTCTTTATCTCTCTCTTTATCTCATACTGTCTTCTCTCTCTTTATCTCTCTCTTTATCTCTCTCTTTATCTCATACTGTCTTCTTCTCTCTCTTTATCCCTCTCTTTTTCTCATACTGTCTTCTTCCTCTGTCTTTATCCCTCTTTCTTTCTCACTTTTCTCCTACTTTCTTCTTTGCTATTTTCACTCCCTCCTATCTCTCTCTGTCTCTCCGCTCAAGGTCAATTCAATTCAAGAGGCTTTATTGGTATGGGAAACATATGTTTACATCCCCCTTGCTAAAGCAAGTGAAATAGATAATAAACAAAACTGAAATAAACAATACAAATGAAGAGTTAACATTACACTCTCAGAAGTTCCAAAAGAATAAAGACATTACAAATGTCATATTACATATATATATATACAGTGTTGTAACAATGTACAAATGGTTAGTCTGTCTCCCCTCTCGCTCTCTCTCTTTGTCTCTTTCTCTCTCTCTGTCTCTCTTCCCTCTCTCTCTCTGTGTCTCTATTTCTCTCTCTCTCTGTCTCTATTTCTCTCTTTCTCTCTGTCTCTCTCTTTCTCTCTGTCTCTCTCTTTCTCTCTCTGTCTCTCTTCTCTTTCTCTCTCTGTCTCTCTGTGTCTCTATTTCTCTCTCTCTCTGTCTCTATTTCTCTCTTTCTCTCTGTCTCTCTTTCTCTCTCTGTCTCTCTCTCTCTCTCCTCTCTCTTCTCTCTCTCTCTCCTTCTCTCTGTCTCCCTTTTCTCTCTTGTCTCTTCTCTCTCTCTGTCTCTCTTCTCTCTCTCTGTCTCTATTTCTCTCTCTCTGTCTCTATTTCTCTCTTTCTCTCGGTCACTCTTCTCTCTTTGTCTCTCCCTCCTCTCCTCTCGCTTCTCTCTTCCCTTTGTCTCTTTCTCTCTCTCTCTCCTCTCTTTGTCTCTTTACAACACTCCTTCCCTCTCCTCCTCTCCCCCCTTTGTCTCCTTTCTCCCTCCACTCCCCCTTCTCCTTCCCTCTCCTCCCTCTATTTCCCCCTTACAACAACCTTCCCTCTCTCCTCTCCCTCCTCTCTTACAACACTCCTTCCCTCTCCTCCCTCCTCTCTGTCTCTCTTTTCTCCCTCCTCTGTCTCAACCTCCTTCCTCTCTCTCCTCCCTCTCTGTACAACACTCCTTCCCTCTCCTCCCTCCACTCCCCCTTACAACACTCCTTCCCTCTCTGTCTCTATTTCCCTCTTTCTCCCCCCTTTACAATATTTTCTGTCCCCTTGACTCCCCCAGTAATACTAATCCTTTTTGCCTCCCCTCCCTCCCCCCTCCATCTCCTTCCCCTCCTCCTCCACTCCCCCCTTACAACATCTATTAGGCCATTTAGTCCAGATCTCTTGTAACTCCTTCCCTCCCTCCCCTCCCTCCCCCTTGCAGGCAAATTAGTCATTAATGAACAATCCCTCCACTCCCCCTTACAACACTCCTTCCCTCTCCTCCCTCCACTCCCCCCTTACAACACTCCTTCCCTCTCCTCCCTCCACTCCCCCCTTACAACACTCCTTCCCCTCTCCTCCCTCCACTCCCCCCTTACAACACTCCTTCCCTCTCCTCCCCTCCACTCCCCCTTACAACACTCCTTCCCTCTCCTCCCTCCACTCCCCCTTACAACACTCCTTCCCTCTCCTCCCCTCCACTCCCCCTTACAACACTCCTTCCCTCCCCTCCCCTCCCATCCACTCCCCCCTTACAACACTCCTTCCCTCTCCCCCCTCCACTCCCCCTTACAACACTCCTTCCCTCTCCTCCCTCCACTCCCCCCTCACAACACTCCTTCCCTCTCCTCCCCTCCACTCCCCCTCCACTCCTCCCTTCCTTCCTCCTCCCCTCCACTCCTCCTCCCCCTCCTCTCCCCCTCCTCTCCTCCCTTCCTTCACTCCTCCCCCTCCACTCCTCCACTCCCCCTCCTCTCCTCCCTTCCTTCACCCCTCCCTCCCCTCCACTCCCCCCTCCTCTCCTCCCTTCCTTCACTCCTCCCCCTCCACTCCTCCACTCCCCCCCTCTCCTCCCTTCCTTCCTCCTCCCCCTCCACTCCTCCCCCCCCTCCTCTCCTCCCTTCCTTCACTCCTCCCCCCCCCTCCACCCCTCCACTTCCCTTCCCTCCACTCCCCTCCACTCCTTCCACTCCTCCCCTCCACCTTCCTCTCCTCCCCTCCACTCCTTCCTCTCCTCCCTCCACTCCTCCACTCCCCCTCCTCTCCTCCCTTCCTTCACTCCTCCCCCTCCACTCCTCCACTCCCCCCTCCTCTCCTCCCTTCCTTCACTCCTCCCCCTCCTCCCTCCCTCCCCCCTCCTCTCCTCCCCTTCCTTCACTCCCCCTCCTCTCCTCCTTCTTTCACTCCTCCCCCTCCACTCCTCCACTCCCCCTCCTCTCCTCCTTCCTACACTCCTCCCCCTCCACTCCTCCACTCCCCCTCCTCTCCTCCCTTCCTTCACTCCTCCCCTCCACCCTCCACTCCCCTCCCTCCACTCCTCACTCCTTCCACTCCTCCCTTCCCCCTCCACTCCCTTCCCACACTTCCCTCCCTCCCCTCCCTCCTTCACTCCTCCCTCCACCCCCTCCACTCCCCCTCGCTCTCTCTCTCTCTCTTCTCTCTCTCTCTCTCTCTCTCTCTCCCCCTCGCTCGCTCGCTCTCTCTCTCCCTCCCCCTCTCTCTCCTCACTCACTCTCTCTCCTCCCTCCTCTCCCTCGCTCTTTCTCTCCTCCCTCTCTCCTCACTCTTCTCTCCCTCTCTCCTCACTCTCTCTCTCTCTCCTCCCTTTCTCTCTCTCCTCGCTCTCTCTCCTCTCTCTCCTTGCTCTCTCTCCTCTCTCTCTCTCTCTCTCTCCTCCTCTCTCCTCCTCTCTCCTCGCTCTCCCCTCTCTCCTCACTCTCTCCTCTCCTCTCTCTCATCGCCGCTCTCTCTCCTTGCTCGCTCTATCTCTCTCTCCCTCTCTCTCCTTGCTCGCTCTCTCTCTCTCCTCGCTCTCTCTCTCTCTCTCTCTCTCGCTCTCTCTCTCTCCTCCTCTCTCTGCTCGCTCGCTCTCTCTCTCTCTCCTCCTCTCCTCCTCGCTCTCTCTCTCTCTCTCTCGCTGTCTCTCTCTCTCTCTCTCTCCTCTCTCTCTCTCTCTCTCGCTCTCTCTCTCTCTCTCTCTCCTCTCTCGCTCTCTCTCGCTCTCTCCTCCTCGCTCTCTCGCTTAAAATTATCTATTTTTCCACATGTAGATAGTACATATTCTCTTAACATGTAAATAGGTGTGTGTGTGTGTGACTGTTCGCTCCAGGTCTCTTCCTCCATTAGCAGATGGGAGCAGTAATTTCACACAGTCCTGGCCATGGTAATTATGAGGATGCACACTATGTCTAGGTGGGAGAGGTGTGTGTGAGTGTGCTTCGTATATATATACAAGTGTATTTATTTAAATGTGTATGTGTGTTTGTGCATCTCATTTGTACGTCTATGTGTGTGTGTGTGTGTGTGTGTGTGTGTGTGTGTGTGTGTGTGTGTGTGTGTGTGTGTGTGTGTGTGTGTGTGTGTGTGTGTGTGTGTGTGTGTGTGTGTGTGTGTGTGTGTGTGTGTGTTGGTCCTCGTGCTCACTGGCTCGTTCTGATTCCTTTAATTGGACTCTGTTTGATTTCCACCGACCAGCTCTCTCTCTCTCTCTGAGGCATAGAGGTGACTTCTTGGAGTCTGCCGTGACCCTCGCTGTCAGAGAAACGAGGGAGAAAGAAGAGCAGAGGAGGGGGAAGAGAAACCTTTGAACTCCAAATGCCCCCTGTACTCAACTCTCTCACCGGGAGTTGATGAATCAGCTCCTAATGAAACTAAATGATTCACCGGGAGTTGATGAATCAGCTCCTAATGAAACTAAATGATTCACGGGAGTTGATGAATCAGCTCCTAATGAAACTAAATGATTCACCGGGAGTTGATGAATCAGCTCCTAATGAAACTAAATGATTCACCGGGAGTTGATGAATCAGCTCCTAATGAAACTAAATGATTCACCGGGAGTTGATGAATCAGCTCCTAACTCTGAACTAAATGATTCACGGGAGTTGATGAATCAGCTCCTAATGAAACTAAATGATTCACCGGGAGTTGATGAATCAGCTCCTAATGAAACTAAATGATTCACACGGGAGTTGATGAATCAGCTCCTAATGAAACTAAATGATTCACTCGGGAGTTGATGAATCAGCTCCTAATGAAACTAAATGATTCACCGGGAGTTGATGAATCAGCTCCTAATGAAACTAAATGATTCACACGGGAGTTGATGAATCAGCTCCTAATGAAACTAAATGATTCACACGGGAGTTGGAATCAGCTCCTAATGAAACTAAATGGTTCACACCTCCCTGAGCCCCCTGCATCTCACACACACTCTGAACCCCCTGCATCTCACACACACACTCTGAACCCCCTGCCTCTCACACTCCTGAACCCCCTGTCACACACACACTCTGAACCACCCTGTCTCACACACACACACTCTGAACCCCCTGTCACACACACACACTGAACCTCCCTGTCACACCCCCCTGTTTCACACACACACTCTGAACCCCCTGTCACACACACACACACTCTGAACCCCCTGTCACTCTGAACACACACACTCTGAACCCCCTGTCACACACACACACACTCTGAACCCCCTGTCACACACACACACACTCGGAACCCCCATGTCACACACTCACACACACTCTGAACCCCCTGTTTCACACACACTCTGAACCCCCTGTCTCTCACTCACACACTCTGAACCCCCTGTCACACACACACACACTCTGAACCCCCTGTCACACACACACACACACACACTCGAACCCCCATGTCACACACTCACACACACTCTGAACCCCTGTTTCACACACACACTCTGAACCCCCTGTTTCACACACACACTCTGAACCCCCTGTTTCACACACACTCTCTGAACCCCTGTCTCTCACACACACTCTGAACCCCCTGTCTCTCACACACACTCTGAACCCCCCTGTCTCTCACACACTCTGAACCCCCTGTCACACACACACACTCTGAACCCCCTGTTCACACACACACACACACTGAACCCCCTGTCACACACACACATTCTGAACCCCCTGTCACACACACATTCTGAACCCCCTGTCACACACACACACTCTGAACCCCCTGTCACACACACACACTCTGAACCCCCTGTCTCACACCCCCACACACACACTCTGAACCCCCCTGTCTCACACACACACTCTGAACCCCCTGTTACACACACACACTCTGAACCCCCTGTCACACACACACACTCTGAAACCCCCTGTCACACACACTGTGAACCCCCTGTCTCACACACACACTCTGAACCCCCTATCTCACACACTCTGAACCCCCTGTCTCACACACACACTCTGAACCCCCCTATCTCACTCCCCACACTCTGAACTCCCCTGTCTCACACACACTCTGAACCCCCCCTGTTACACACACACACTCTGAACCCCTGTCACACACACACTCCTGAACCCCCTGTCACACACACTCTGAACCCCCCTGTCACCCCCCTCCCCCTCCTTTACATCCCCCTCCCCCTCCTGAATCCCCCCCCCCTGTTACACACACTCTGAACCCCCTGTTACACACACACACTCCTGAACCCCCCTGTCACACACACACTCTCCTCCCCCCTGTCTCCACACTCCATCCCTCCCCCTCCTGAATCCCCCCTGTTACACACACACACACTCTGAACCCCCTGTTACACACACACACTCTGAACCCTCCTTTCACACCCCCTCCTTCTGAACATCCCTCCTTCACTTCATCCATCCATCCCCTCCTTCACATCCCCCTACTTCACATCCCCCTCCTTCACATCCCCCTCCTTTCCATCCTCCCCCTCCTTCCTCCATCCTCCCCCTCCTTCACTTCATCCTCCCCTCCCTTCACATCCCCCCTACTTCACTCCATCATCCCCCTCCTTCACATCCTCCCCTCCTTCACTCCATCCTCCCCCTCCTTCACTCCATCCTCCCCCTCCTTCCATCCTCCCCCCTTCACTCCCCCTCCTTCACATCCCCCTCCCTCACATCCACTCCCCACCTTCACATCCCCCCTCCTCACATCCTCCCCCTCTTCCTCACTCCCCCTCCTTCATCCTCCATCTCCCCTCCCCTTCCTCACATCCCCCTCCTTTCATCCTCCCCCTCCTTCAGATCCTCCCCTCCTTCCTCCATCCTCCCATCCCCCTCCTCCTTCTTCATCCATCCTCCCCTCCTTCACTCCATCCTCCCCCTCCTTCACATCCTCCATCCTCCCCTCCTTCACATCCACCTCCCCTTCCCTTCCTCCACTCCATCCTCCCCTCCTTTCACATCCCCATCCTCCCCCTCCTTCCTCCATCCTCCCCTCCTTCACATCCCCCTCCTTCCCCTCCTTCCACTCCATCCTCCTCCTCCTTCACATCCATCCTCCCCTCCTTCACATCCCCCTCCCTTCCTCCATCCTCCCACATCCCCATCCTCCCCCTCCTTCACATCCCCTCCTAAACATCCCATCCTCCCTCCTTCACCCATCCTCCCCTCCTAAACATCCCCCCTCCCTTCCTCCCACATCCCCCTCCTTCCCTCCATCCTCTTCCCCCATCCTCCTCCTCCTTCCACATCCCCCTCCCCTCCTTCACTCCACCCCCCCTCCTTCTCCATCCTCCCCCTCCTTCACTCCCATCCTCCCACTGTTTAATTACTGTTGGATTCCTTGACTCCATCCCCTCCTTCCCCCTCCCCTCCTTCCCATCCTCACACATTACATGTATAATACACACAAATATTTCTCTCTATATATGTATATGGGGCGGCAGGGTAGCCTAGTGGTTAGAGCGTTGGACTAGTAACCGGAAGGTTGCAAGTTCAAATCCCTGCTGACAAGGTACAAATCTGTCATTCTGCCCCTGAACAGGCAGTTAACCCACTGTTCCCAGGCCGTCATTGGAAATAAGAATTTGTTCTTAACTGACTTGCCTGGCTAAATAAAGGTAAAATAAAAAATAAAATATATATTTATATATGACACTTATATACACACACACAGACAGACCCACATGTACAGACAGACACACATGTACAGACAGACACACACATGTACAGACAGACACAGACACATGTACAGACAGACAGAGAGAGGCCATAAGAGGTGTTGTTTTCTGCTTCATTCTCTCAGGGTTCAGCGCATGTTCTCTCTCAATGGCCTCACGTGTGTGTGTGTGTGTGTGTGTGTGTGTGTGTGTGTGTGTGTGTGTGTGTGTGTGTGTGTGTGTGTGTGTGTGTGTGTGTGTGTGTGTGTGTGTGTGTGTGTGTGTGTGTGTTGCTCGTGTTCTCTCTCAATGGCCTCACCTGTGTGTGTGTGTGTGTTAGCTCGTGATCTCTCTCAATGGCCTCACCTGTGTGTGTGTGTGTGTGTGTGTGTGTGTGTGTGTGTGTGTGTGTGTGTGTGTGTGTGTGTGTGTGTGTGTGTGTGTGTGTGTGTGTGTGTGTGTGTGTGTGTGTGTGTGTGTGTTCTCTCTCAATGGCCTCACCTGTGTGTGTGTGTGTGTGTTAGCTCGTGTTCTCTCTCAATGGCCTCACCTGTGTGTGTGTGTGTGTGTGTGTGTTAGCTCGTGTTCTCTTTCAATGTGTGACACTCACTCCCATCATACACTCTGTGTGTGTGTGCTGGTGCCTCTGTGTGTGTGTGTGTGTGTGTGTGTGTGTGTGTGTGTGTGTGTGTGTGTGTGTGTGTGTGTGTGTGTGTGTGTGTGTGTGTGTGTGTGTGTTAGCTCGTGTTCTCTTTCAATGGCAGCAATTATCCTGTCTCTCAAAGGGCAACCTCTTCCCATCATACACTCTGTCACAATGTGTGTGTAACCGCCGCTGGTGCCTCTGTGCTCCGACCAGTTTTACTTGTTCAACCTGTCTTCTCTCTCATGACATCACCGTGTGTGTGTGTGTGTGTGTGTGTGTGTGTGTGTGTGTGTGTGTGTGTGTGTGTGTGTGTGTGTGTGTGTGTGGGACCATTTCTCTCCTTCTGCCTCCTTCCCTCTCCTATAGCTCTATATGTGTGTGTTCTACAGTGCATCTCCTCTCAGATGTGACCCCCACACCCCAACCACCCTTGAGCGCTTCTCTCTTCTCTCCTCCTCCCCCAGCCACCCCTGCACCCCATCACACATACGCCCCTATCATCGGCACCAGCTAAATCATAATTACGTCCATGTAGGACCCCTTTGATAGCCATGTACAGTGGTTCTCCTTTAATTCCTTATCAAATGCATTGATCGTTGGGGCTCTGCGCGTTCATTGATCCGCACACTCTGTCTGGCGCCGGCCGATAAGCAGGGGTTCTCTCTCCCTCCTTCTCTCTCCCTCTCTCTCTCTCTCTCTCTCCTCTCTCCCTCCTTCTCCCTCCTTCTCCCCTCTCTCCCTCTCTCTCTCTCCCTCTCTCTCCCTCCCTCTTCTCCTCTCCCTCTCTCCTCTCTCTTCTCCTTTTCTCTCTCCTCTCTCTCTCTCTCTCCCTCTCTCTCTCATTCTCTCTCACTCTCTCTCCCCTCTCTCTCTCTCCCTCCTCTCTCTCTCCCTCTCTCTCTCTCCCTCCTTCTCTCACCCTCCTTCTCTCTCCCTCTCTCTCTCTCTCTCTCTCCTTCTCTCTCTTCCTCTCTCTCTCTCTCTCTCTCTCTCTCCCTCTCTCTCTCTCTCTCCTCCTCTCTCTCTCTCTCTCTCTCTCTCTCTCTCTCCCTCCTTCTCTCTCCCTGTCTCTCTCTCCTCTCTCTCTCCCTCCTTCTCTCTCTCCCTTCTCTCTCCCTCTCTCTCTCTCCCTCTCTCTCCCTCTCTCTCTCTCTCCCCCTCCTTCTCTCTCCTCTCTCTCTCCCTCCTCTCTCTCCTCACTCGCTCTCCTCCTCCTCTCTCTCTCCTCCTTCTCTCTCTCCTCCCTTCTCTCTCCCTCCTTCTCTCTCTATCCTCTCTCCTCCTCTCTCGCCTTCTCTCTCCTCTCTCCCTTCTTCTCTCTCCCTCCTTCTCTCTCCCTCCTCTCCTCCCTCTCTCTCTCTCCCTCCTCTCTCTCTCCCTCCTCTCTCCTCCCTCCTCCTCTTCTTCTCTCACACTCTCTCACTCTCTCTCCCTCTCTCTCTCTCTCTCTTCATTAATAATAATTATGGGTGTTTATAGTTGTCCTATCTCACATGTACCAGTGTGTGGTGTTTTCATATCCCAACTTTCCCTGAGACACACTCAGAGACTGGGGTCACGGCCAGGTTCTGCACAGGAGCAGTGCAGGTTAATGTCGTTGCCCAGGGGCACATCGACAGATTCTTCTTCTTCTTTTTCTTGTCGGCTTGGTGGTTTGAACTACCGACCTTCGGTTGCTGGACCAACGCCCATGTTATCTGTCTCCCTCCCTCCCTCTCTCTCCCTCTCTCCCTCCCCTCTTGCTCTCCCTCCCTCTCTCTCTCCCCTTTTTCTCTCCTCCCTCTCTCTCTCCCCCTTCTTTCTGCAAAATAAGATTTTTTTTACCAGGCCTTGACCATTGTACACACGGACTGAAAACACACACACACCACCTGTGACAAAACACTCCTCAGTAAGCTTTACCTCACTTGCTACTACTCAACGATGGTAATTGGATTTGAGGGAGAGAAAGAAAGAGAGGGAAACAGTCAAATAAGAGTTGTGAATGGGAACAGGAAGGTGCCGTTCTGTCATTATATGGGGAGAGAAGAAGAAGAAGGATCAGTCTGGTTGGTTTCAGTTTAAAGGGGAGAGAAGAAGAGGAATCAGTCTGGTTGGTTTCAGTTTAAGGGAGAGAAGAAGGGGAGTCTGGTTGGTTTCAGTTTAAGGGAGAAGAAGAGGAACTCAGTCTGGTTGGTTTCAGTTTGAAGGGAATCAGTCTGGTTGGTTTCAGTTTTGAAGGGGAAGAAGAGGAATCAGTCTGGTTGGTTTCAGTTTAAAGGGGAGAGAAGAAGAAGAGGTATCAGTCTGGTTGGTTTCAGTTTAAGGGGGAGAGAAGAAGAAGAGGAATCAGTCTGGTTGGTTTCAGTTTAAAGGGGAGAGAAGAAGAAGAGGGATCAGTCTGGTTGGTTTCAGTTTAAAGGGGAGAGAAGAAGAAGAGGAATCAGTCTGGTTGGTTTCAGTTTGAAGGGGAGAGAAGAAGAAGAGGAATCAGTCTGGTTGGTTTCAGTTTAAAGGGGAGAGAAGAAGAAGAGGAATCAGTCTGGTTGGTTTCAGTTTAAAGGGGAGAGAAGAAGAAGAGGAATCAGTCTGGTTGGTTTCAGTTTAAAGGGGAGAGGAGGAGGAGGATCAGTCTGGTCTGTCTGTCTGTCTGTCTGTCTGTCTGTCTGTCTGTCTGTCTGTCTGTCTGTCTGTCTGTCTGTCTGTCTGTCTGTCTGTCTGTCTGTCTGTCTGTCTGTCTGTCTGTCTGTCTGTCTGTCTGTCTGTCTGTCTGTCTGTCTGTCTGTCTGTCTGTCTGTCTGTCTGTCTGTCTGTCTGTCTGTCGTGACAAATGTATCTTCCTGCATGAGTGGCTGCCAGACTGGCTGGCTATCAAGGACCCTGGCACCACCTTGGGGGTGTGTGCGCGCACATTTCTCCTGGGCCTTGTCAAGCTGTGTGTGTGTCTTCAGCACTACACTGTATTGTGTGTGTATGCCTCCCCTTGCCAAGCCTGCCAGGGTTCTTTCCATGGTCAGCCGTGCGTCTCCTCTTTCTCTCCTCTCTTGGCCAGAAAAGAGCAGCCAGCTTCACAAGCCCCCAAAACCTCCAGAGCAGAGAGAGCCAGCAGGGGCCCTGCCCTGACGCCAAGCCCACAGAGGACGCTCTGTCTCAGCCTTGCACTCATCCGTTCAGCCCTCTCTCCCCGTGGCTGGTCGGTTCCACCAGTGAAAGGAGACATCTAAACACATGATTGTTCCTTCACTTCTCTGTTCCATTTTGAAAAGAGAAGTCTTCTTTCATCCTCCCAGAACCCCTGCGCTCAGTCTCTGTCTCCCTTTTCTCCTTCGTGGTGACCTCTCTCTCTCCCTGCACTCCATCTCTGTCCATCCCCAATCTCCCCAGTTCTCCATTCTATCCTTCCATCCCCAACTCTGATTCTCCATTCTATGCTTCCATGCAATCTCCCCATCTCCATTCTATCCTTCCATCCCCAATCTCCCCCAGTTCTCCATTCTATCCTTCCATCCCCAATCTCCCCAGTTCTCCATTCTATCCTTCCATCCCCAATCTCCCCCAGTTCTCCATTCTATCCTTCCATCCCCAATCTCCCCCAGTTCTCATTCTATCCTTCCATCCCCAATCTCCCCAGTTCTCCATTCTATCCTTCCATCCCCAATCTCCCAGTTCTCCATTCTATCCTTCCATCCCCAATCTCCCCAGTTCTCCATTCTATCCTTCCATCCCAATCTCCCCCCAGTTCTCCATTCTATCCTTCCATCCTAATCTCCCCAGTTCTCCATTCTCCCTATCCTCCCCATCTCCCCAATCTCCTTCCATCCCCAATCTCTCAGTTCTCCATTCTATCCTTCCATCCCCAATCTCCCCCAGTTCTCCATTTTATCCTTCCATTCCCATCTCCCCAGTTCTCCATTCTATCCTTCCATCCCCAATCTCCCCCAGTTCTCCATTCTATCCTTCCATCCCAATCTCCCCAGTTCTCCATTCTATCCTTCCATCCCCAATCTCCCCAGTTCTCCATTCTATCCTTCCATCCCCAATCTCCCCCAGTTCTCCATTCTATCCTTCCATCCCCAATCTCCCCCAGTTCTCCATTCTATCCTTCCATCCCCAATCTCCCCAGTTCTCCATTCTATCCTTCCATCCTGAATCTCTCCCCAGTTCTCCATTCTATCCTTCCATCCCCAATCTCCCCCAGTTCTCCATTCTATCCTTCCATCCCCAATCTCTCCAGTTCTCCATTCTATCCTTCCATCCCCAATCTCCCCCAGTTCTCCATTCTATCCTTCCATCCCCAATCTCCCCCAGTTCTCCATTCTATCCTTCCATCCCCCAATCTCCCCCAGTTCTCCATTCTATCCTTCCATCCCCAATCTCCCCAGTTCTCCATT